>NC_091950.1:209355377-209655377 GCF_031021105.1 Erythrolamprus reginae
CAGAAGTGGTGCATGATTACAAGGGATTTGCTCCCGAAGAAATCCAAGATGCTGCAGTCCAGACCTCTGTGAAGCTGGCACAGGCACTGGGTGGAGAAGGCTTCGTTGACATGACAGCAGAGGAAGTCAATGGTTTGCTTGATGAGCATGGCCTACCGCTGACAGACAAAGATCTGGAGGAGCTGACCAGGTCAGCGAGTGAAGAAGAGGAGGAAGCGGAAGCTGAACAAGCTGAGGAAGAAGAAGATGTTGGCCTAACGCTTGAGCGGCTTGCAGAACTGAACAGAGCCACTTCAAATGTACAACGCATGGTGGAACTTTGGGATCCCAACATGACTCGCTCTATACAGTTTAACGCCTCCCTTGACAACATCTTTGCACCATACAGATCCATGTTAGCCCAGAAAAAGAAACGGCGCCAACAACTGCCCATGACCATGTTTGTCACAAAAACCAAGAGGTCTGTCACACCATCACCTGCAGCGTCCATTGTAGAAATGGTGATAGAAGAAGATCCCTAGTTACTGTATCCCAGTTATGCTAACCCCCACCCCAAAAAATGTAAATAAATATGTTATTGTTCATAACTTAAGAGTCTTATTCAATGTGTACAGTAGGTAATGGTAATTAAGGGGATGGGAAATGGTAATTTATGGGTTAAAAGTGTTGGGACTGAGTGGCACACAGTCTGTACAGAAGAATGAATGAATGAATGACTGAGTGAATGAATGAAATTCAAACACAGGTGAGGGCTGGGGGGTTTTATTCTGTCATTACACAGTACAGTACAGTACAGTTACAGTTTAAGTGCTTTTTGAGAAAGGAGGGAGAGAAGGGAGGGAGGGAGAGGAGGGAGAGAAGAGAAGGAGGGAAGGAGGGAGGGAGAGAAGGGAGGGAGAGAAGAGAAGGAGGGAAGGAGGGAGGGAGAGAAGGGAGGGAGAGAAGAGAAGGAGGGAAGGAAGGAGGGAGGGAGAGAAGGGAGGGAGGGAGAGAAGAGAAGGAGGGAAGGAAGGAGGGAGGGAGAGAAGGGAGGGAGAGAAGAGAAGGAGGGAAGGAAGGAGGGAGGGAGAGAAGGGAGGGAGAGAAGAGAAGGAGGGAAGGAAGGAGGGAGAGAAGGAGGGAAGGAGGGAGGGAGAGAAGAGAAGGAGGGAGGGAGGGAGGTTTGCCATTGCCACCAGCGCTGCCCCAAGAAAGCCGGTGAGAGGAAGGAGAGAAGGGAAGGAGGGAGGTTTGCCATTGCCGCCAGCGCTGCCCCTGCCCCAAGAAAGCCGGTGAGAGGAAGGAGAGAAGGGAAGGAGGGAGGTTTGCCATTGCCGCCAGTGCTGCCCCAAGAAAGCCGGTGAGAGGAAGGAGAGAAGGGAAGGAGGGAGGTTTGCCATTGCCGCCAGCGCTGCCCCTGCCCCAAGAAAGCCGGTGAGAGGAAGGAGAGAAGGGAAGGAGGGAGGTTTGCCATTGCCGCCAGCGCTGCCCCAAGAAAGCCGGTGAGCGGGGCGAATCGGGCGGGCGGGGGGTAGCGGCAAGGAGCCCGGAAAAATCACCATTGCATTGCCAGCCTCCGAATTTGCGTCGCTCCACCTTCTGCGCATGTGCGGCCAGGGCGCGCATGCGCAGAAGGTTTTTTTACTTCCGCATCCAGTATAACGCGGAAATCGGTTAGCGCGGGAGGTCTTGGAACGTAACCCCCGCGCTAACCGAGGGATCACTGTATACTTTTACAGATCTTTAAAATTGATGTGGAAATATACATTATTTTCTATTACTTAAAAGAAGATACAATAGGACTGGGCCTCTTCAGATCAAGCATTTATTTTAAAAATCTTTATTTTTTTAAAGTTGTCTTGAACAATAATAAAGCAGTCTATAAAAAATAAAATTTGAACTTTCTATAGACATTTGTAGCTATTGACTTACCTCCTTGCATCCAGATTCAGCAACTGATTAGCACAAGAAAATAAAATTCTTCCTCTGCTTCTGCCTCCCAATTTGCCTCCTGGCAGCTAAAGCTGCACTTTAGTTTCACTATCATTTTAACACACGGGCCTGCCTGCAGCTACAATCCTCTGAGGGTCAGGAAGCTGATAATCAGTTGCTTGGCTTAACAGGCTCCGACCTGTTTGCTGCAAGGAGATACAGTGGTACCTCGAGATACGAGTTTAATTCGTTCCGGACCTGCGCTCTTAAGTCGAGCAGCTCTTATCTCGAACGACTTTTCCCCATAGGAATTAATGTAAATAATTTTAATTGGTTCCAGCCCTCAAAAAACTCACAAAGTTAGTCTAAATTATGCAAAAAGACATTGCAAGAATAAATGTAACTTTACTTATTAATAAGATGATAAGCTGAGAGCTTTCCTTCCCTTCCTCTTTTTACCCAAAACAATCAACATGGCAAACTTTTATTTTTATTCATTAAACTGTAGTTATTTATTCAACTTCACTGCCACCCAATCCTGTAGAGGGAGGAAAGAAGGGAGGAAGGAAAAGGAAAGCAAGAAATGGAGGGAGGAAAGGAAGGAAGGAAAGAAAGGAAGGAAGAAAGAAAGGAAGAAAGAAAGGGTGAAGGGACAGGAACAGAGGAAGGAAGCAAGGAAACTTATGAAAGGGGAGAGTAACTTCACTGCCACCCAATCCTGTAGAGGGAGGAAAGAAGGGAGGAAGGAAAAGGAAAGCAAGAAATAGAGGAAGGGAAGGTAAAAGAGAGAAAGAAAAAGAGCGAGAAAGAAAGCAAGCAAGAGAGAAAGAAAGAAAATGAAAGAGAAATAAAAATAGAGGGAGAATGAAAGAAATGGAAGGAGGGAAGGAAGGAGAGAAAGAAAGAGAAAGAAAGAAAGCAAGAGAAAGAAAGAAAGAAAGAAAGAGAAAGAAAGAAAGAAAGAAAGAGAAAGAAAGAAAAAAGAATGAAAGAGCAAGAGAGAAAAAGAAAGAGAGAGAGAAAGAAAGAAAGAAAGAAAGGCAACTTCAAAGAAAGGCTCACTGAGCATCTCTCACTCTCTCTCTCTTTCTATCCCTCTCTCTTTCTCTCCCCCCTCTCCCCCCCTTTCCCTCTCTCTTTCTCTCTCTCCCTCTCTCTTTCTCTCCCCCCTCTCCCCCCCTTTCCCTCTCCCCCCCAGGCCGGCAGCGATGTTTTAAAACAGCCGCGCCGTTTGCGAGCTAACTCCTGAGGTGCGGAAGTTCGCCTTTGGCGTTTGGGCCACTCGGAATGTGAAATTCAAAACAGCGTTCGGATCCCCCCACCCCCAGCAGAAGCCAAGGACCCCCAGAGTGGGGCGGCAGGGGAGGCGACCGCCTCTCCACTCACCAAGTGCCGGGATACGAGCCGAGAAGAGCCGGGCTGGCTTACTTTCCTTCCTTCCCGCGCTGATGCAGAGCCACTCGAACAAAGCGTCACGCCCCCCTGACGCTTTTGGCGGCAAAAGAGCCCAGCGTCGCTTCGGAAGCCGCCGAAAGCATCAGAGGGGCGCGACGCTTTGTTCGAGTGGCTCTGCATCAGCGCGGGAAGGAAGGAAAGTAAGCCAGCCCGGCTCTTCTCGGCTCGTATCGCGGAGAGGGGCGGCATACAAATCCAAGTAATAAATAAAATAAAATAAAAAAATGTCTCTCCTCTCCCAGCTCTTATCTCGAGTAGCTCTTAAGTCGAGCAGCTCTTATGTCGGGGTTCCACTGTAAATTGCTGGGAAGCAAAGGCCAAAGGGTGGGGTATTCTACATTCAGTGTATAAGACACGCCCAGGTTTTCACCTCTTTTGGGTATAAAAAGGTATGTCTTATACTCTGAAAAATATCATATACCCCCAAACTTGCTAAGTAAAAATGATCAATCCCAGAATAGCCTCCACATTAGGAATAATCTTATCTGATAATACCTTATTATATCATTAAACACCTACGTAGCATAGGGCTTGGTTACTTCTGTCTCCCCCAGTATCTGCCTCACTGATTCAATCTTGCAGGGCTGGTATGCTCTGATGCTTTCAATTAAACAATGTCCTCTACTGCAAGGATCCACAACCCCTGGTCCATGAACCAGCACCAGGCTGTGGGTATGCCAGCAACTGGACTATGCAAATAAGCAAAGTCCTGTCCACAGGATGCAGGCAGCACACAAACCCATGTTACTTATGAGACTGTCTCTCATGATATCTGCCCCACTGATTCAATCTTGCAAGGCTCGTATGTTGCATCACAGCATGCCCCCCCCCCCTCCAGTCCACGGAAAAACTTTTCTCCATGGAACTGATTCCTGGTGCCCAAAAGATTGGGGGCCGCTGCTTTATTGGGACCCCCAAAACATGTCTTTTCTATAGTAGCACCTTCCCTAATCTCTTTTGGGAGATTACCCCCAAAATCTGGATGCCTCCAAGAGCAAGGCCTTTGGTAGGGAGACTGAAATCCCTTGCTTCATTTCAGTGATGCTTGTCATTTATCTGTATGCTCTATTGATATGATTGCAATTTCTTTGTTCAATTGTTGTGAGCCACCTAAAAACACTGGGAGTTAAGTGTTATGCATGCTTAATAAATTATTATTATTACTACTATTGTTGCTATTTACTGAAAGGAAAAGTCAGAGTAGGATTTTTTTTCTTTTCAACTTCTTCAAAATATAGAATAAGGCTTTTGTAAAAACTTCCGCCCAAAAAATCAGAGCATGTCAAATAGATTCTGTAAATATTAAAGTGAATTAAAACCTAATTTTCCAATGCTAAAATATTCTTTCTCCACTTTCTGAAGGAGCTTGATTAGAAAGAGCTAATTTAGTAGTCAAGCAGAAGTTCTTATATGAATTTTTTTTATCAGCCTAAGTTTTTATTATGCACTGCTAAGTTAGAAAATCATCAGTGCACACATTGAGTATTTTCCACCCAAACAAAAGAAAATTACAGCAAAAATCAACTTTTGTTCTCTACAGTTCTACATGCGGAAGGAAAAAAAATGCTCTTAGAAACATTTCCTGTGGGTTTTTTTTTACTCAAAACACAAGCTATTTTTGTACTTCAACTAATGTAATTAAAACTACAAAATGCAGACCTCTTTGCACAGTTATTCTTATTCCAATTTGGAGACTGATCAAAATTTTCCTGGGAGGGTGGGGAGGTTAAGATGGGAGTATCTGACTTGTCCCTTATTTCTGATCACAACATTCTCCTCCTATTCTCAGTCTCATACATGTGCATTCAATGGGGGGGGGGGGGTTGATTTTAATTGCTCCACTGGAACCTGAAGAATCAACTGCAGAGAAAGTGAACCTCTCCCTCTCCCTCCCACTGGAGATGGGAGATCCAAATTGGCTAATATGAAGTGCAATTACCCAGCAGCTACTTTGTAGGTCATTAGTATCTCATGATTGTCTGAGGAGTGCTCTCAACAATCAATGCAGTATTCTAATCCTGATTGCCCTTTTACTTACTACTCCTACAAGGTTCTCAAAAGTGGGAAAGAGCCATTCTTGAATACACAGGTGTTGTTTACTTTTAACAACTCTTTAGTCCCCCATGTCCTAGTTGAGATATACATACACCTGGTCAGTTGGAGGATGATGACGATATTGAGGACTCTGATTCAGATAGTGTTTATGAATTAGTGGGAGGCCTGGGGTTACAGGTAGTAGAACAGGTGGGAGGCTCAGAGCTGTAGGAAGAGTGGGGGCAGCTGCAATACCGGCAGTTTCGGGGGGGGGCTCCTTTCCTCAGTGATTCGTCTTGTTCCCTTTAAGCAGCTACACCAACTTTCTCCTTCCCGACGGTGGCGGCGGCTTTCCTTCGAGCAGCAGCAGCGCCGGGAACGTCAGCGGCTTCCCTTTCTCATGTGACATTCCCGGCGCTGCTGCTGCTCGAAGGAAAGCCGCCCTCGCTGAGAAGGAGAAAGTTGGTGTAGCTGCCTATAGCTACAAGACGAACCACTGAGGAAAGGAGCCCCCCCCCCCCGAAACTGCTGGTATTGCAGCCACCCCCACCCTTCCTACAGCTTGGAGTGCTTAAACTATAGAGCTCCTCAGATCTTTATCCCATAGGAAATAAAGGAAATAGGGGCTGGAAACCAATTAAACCCATTTCCATTATTTCCTATGGGATAAATTAATTCGGTACTCGACCAAATCGGTTCTCGACCACACTTCTGGAACGAATTGTGGTCGAGAACCAAGGTACCACTGTATTTGTAATAGCTAAAGTTCTACCAGAAACCAGAACAGAGTGCACTTTCTGTCACACATTTAACCATAAGTTCTATACATTAGAACATTACACGTGCCTTCAGTTGTCCTTCCCTAGCTTGCACATACATGACTGTTAGTGCCAGGAGAAGTCATGGATTGAGTAAAATGTGGTGAAACTCACTTAACAACACTGTTACTTAGCAACCAAAATTTTGGAGTCAATTGTGGTCATAAGTCTGTCTGTCTTTCTTTCTTTCTCTCTCTCTGTCTTTATTTTTCCTTTCTTTCTTCTTTTTCTTCTTTCTTTTCCTTTCCCTTCCTTTCCTTTTCTTCCCTTTCCTTTCCTTATATATCTATTATCTATCATCTATCAATCATCTATCATGAGTCAATATCTAATCTATGCCTATATATCTATATCGTCATTTATATCATCATCATCTCTCTCTCATCTATTTGTCTGCCTGCCTAGCTACCTACCTAGCCACTTATCATCTATCTATTTTCCAGAGTTTTATTGCAACATGCATAGGTTCAAATCTGACACAGAAAAGACCCAGGTCATTGTTTTTCCACTCACCGACCCACCCCAAAAAACCCCACCAAAACCAGCATGTAATATTAAACAGCCTGGAAAAACGCTTGTGCGAACTCGGAGGCTGCATTGTGCCATACCTCTGCAGTCTGCAAATCAAGAAGGCCAGCAGCAGCAGTGGCAGCGGTGGGGGTAAAGTTTACCTGGGCTCTCCACCATCCTGGAACCACCGGCACATGGGAGAATTTTCTGGTGTGGTGCAGTTTCGGGATGGTGGACAGCTTGCTTGGGAGAGCCAGCAGCAGTGGCAGAGATTGCTTGGGAGAGGCCAAAAAGCTCTCCGCCATCCTAGAACTACACTGCACATGGGACAGTTTTCCAGCACAGCACAGTTTCGGGATGGCAGAGAACTTGCTTGGGAGAGCCAGCGCTGGTGGCGGCGATTGCTTGGGAGAGGCCAAGGAAGCTCTCTGCCAACCTGGAACCACACCATGAGGCAGCGGTGGTTTTCCTATTGAGGCTTCAAGCCTCAGCATGCCGAGCTGGAAGGAAGGCAGATGGGCAGGAAGGGCCTGCCTCTTCCTCCGCCAGCCTGGCACACCAAACATTGTGTGGCAGCAGGAAGCAGCCCAAGAGCCAGGGCGGGTATCCCACATCTCTGTGGCTGAGCCAAGCCCCCGTGTGCCTCTCTGCCTTCCACCTCACCTGCTTCCTGTCCTTAAGAAGAGTATGCCTTATTGTTTGGCTGGAACATTCTAAAATTTAAAAATATCACTGTAAACTGACCAATGGTACAAGGAAAACAAATATTTTCATGAACTGCTGCCTACCCTTAATTATATTTTCTTTGAGATGTTAGGGCAGGGGTAAGCAAAGTTGGCTCTTCTATGACATGTGGACTTCAACTCCCAGAATTCCTGAGCTAGCTTGAGGAAGTCCACAAGTCATAGAAGAGCCAACTTTGCCTACCCCTGTGCTGGGGTAGAAAAAAACCTAGCTTTCTTTCCTTTTGTAATCAGGGGAACTAAACTGTGATGAACCTCAGTGCCCAATTTCTTTTAAGAAAGATTTGTATTAATACATCCCACTTAAAGTCTTATTGTAAGAACTGGATATGGTCATTTCTTTTATAGAAAGCTAGTTCCATGTTTGTCATAGCTTTCTATATGGAACTCCAAGCTTTTTAAGTATCAAATTATTTTTGGATTTGGAAGCATGCGAGTTGGTTAATGCCCTGTGCATTAAACTGTAAATTTGCAAATATACAAATTAAATAGGCAGCAACATGTAAATACACAGAAAAGGTAAAATGGATTAGCCCTTGATGAAACAATTCCAATAACATCAAAAGTATGCCTCCCTCCCTCCTTCTCTCTTCCTCTGGTTATCTGCAGCAATCTGTTTATCCAGCTCTATTGTGAAAATATATGTAGATTCAAATACTTTTCTTGATGCTCTTTAATAAAATAATACTGTTGATCATCATCATCATCATCTCTCTCTCTCTCTCTCTCTCTCTCTCTCTCTCTCTCTCTCTCTCTCTCTCTCTCCTTTACACAAGGCAAGGAAAAAAACTTCCCTCATACAGTGCACTCCAAATGAATTGGATCAACTACCGTAATCATCTGTCTAAAGATTATGAGCTGAAAAACACATCTGGCAAATACTAGGTTGGGGAGATTGTAAAAAAAAATTCACTTTGTTAACAATATGTTATTGTTATTTCTTAAGAATTTTCAAACATTACCCTGACAATAGCATATCTCTTGATAGAACTTTTGCAGATTTATCTCCAAAGCCACCTGGAGAATAGTCTGTTCTCATAGTTTATGGCATCATTTTCACTGTAGTCTCCTTGAAAGATCAGACATTGGAAGCATGCGGCATAAATTGTTATCATGCTTTTGTCTGTAAACACATATAACCAAGACATAATACATAATACTTTCCATAGACAGGAAGCAAGAGAGCAGACTAGATTTTTCCCCTTCTTAAAAACAACTTGAATGTACTGTTCTAGCAAGTTTGGATGTGGTAGCATTCACATCACTGTAATAAATAAAATAAAGATATCCCGTCCGGTTCTGTACCTACAAACATAGGTGTAATTTATTCTCACTGTATGTATATACTCTTTCTAAACAAAGTTCATCTGTATGAAACAAGTCCTTCTAAAATTCCTTCTTGAATCACAATTATTGTTTATATTAATATGTTAAAGTTCAGCAAGCAAGTGGGTTTCTTATTTTTAATCATGCAAGTAGTTAAAGAAAGTGGGGTGGGAGGAATAACAGATGAGCTGAGTTTCTGATATAGCAAATACTAATGACAGTGGTTCATAGAACAAAGAATGGGAATTTTTCCATTTTAATAGAACAAGTAGGGGAAGAGAGATCTAAATTTAATGAATAAATGAAATGAAGTGTCTTGATCAGATGGAAATTTCTACAGGACAAGATAAAGGCTTACATAGCAGGGTATGTTGTAATGCATCATCAGAGAAGGCAAAACAAATCACAAAAATAAATATAATAGGTAGATGAATAATCCACAGAGATTACCTTCAGTGATTCTTTTCACTTTATTCGCTAGTGAAGGAGAAAATCCATTTAGTCTTAACTGAGTAAGCCCCCAATGACTTTTCTTTAAATCTATCAATGTAATGTAAGTGTGTTTATTCCATTAGCACACAGAAACAACACCGTTAAAACCTGATCAATATTGTTTTGCACTTTCGACTTTCCTAAGAAGCAGGTGGCTCCTTGGGAGAAGAGAGTGCTGGAGATTTGCATAACAAACTTGTTTATTTATGAATGTACAGGTAGAACAGATGGGGATTACAGAAGCACTGATGCTGGAAATATGGTTCCAAAAAGTAGCATTAATCTTCCCAAAGAAGTGGCAGGCCAATTCATCTTTCTAACAGAAGACTCTTTCCACTCAGTTTTAGATTGCTTTCCTCTGCTTGATTCAAATTCAAATAGCCTCAGTAATAGGGGGGAAATTGTGATCAACATTCATTTGGTAATCATGATGTCTCTACCATGCAAGACACACAAACATGCTTCTTCAACAGCCTTCCAAATATGGAGAGCAACAACGTGTCATGTGCACATGTAATAGTGGGCAAGGATGTGAAGATCTCTGCTCCCTAATCAAACATCTGTGGGCCTGGAAAGATCCTTTAGTTATGCTCTAGGGTAATAATAATTCAAGGCAAGTAAGGAGAAAACAAAAATAGTTGTAAGACTTTACAAAAATTGTATACGCAAGCAAGCCAAAAAAGAAGCAAGCAACTTTTTTTCCCAGCATTTTTTTGGGGGAAATATTTTTCCATGCATATTTTATTATTAATAAGTAATTAAAAAATATACCGATACTTCAAAATAACATTAATGAGGCAAACTGTTTTATTATTTATATATATATATATTTATATTGACAAAATTGAACGGGTCCAAAGACGGGCTACAAGAATGGTGGAAGGTCTTAAGCATAAAACGTATCAGGAAAGATTTAATGAACTCAATCTGTCTGGAGGACAGAAGGGAAAGGGGGGACATGATCGAAACATTTAAATATGTTAAAGGGTTAAATAAGGTTCAGGAGGGAAGTGTTTTTAATAGGAAAGTGAGCACAAGAAAAAGGGGACACAATCTGAGGTTAGTTGGGGGAAAGATCAAAAGCAACATGAGAAAATATTATTTTACTGAAAGATTAGTAGATGTTTGGAACAAACTTCCAGCAGACGTGGTTGGTAAATGCACAGTAACTGAATTTAAACAGGCCTGGGATAAACATATATCCATCCTAAGATAAAATACAAGAAATAGTATAAGGGCAGACTAGATGGACCATGAGGTCTTTTTCTGCAGTCAGTCTTCTATGTTTCTGTGTTTCTATTATGAAAACATTCCTTTTTAAAATTTCTTTTCCTTCTATCTCACCTTTCCCTACATAGCCTCTTATCAGTTGACTTCACAGCAAACTTCCCAAAGTTTGTACAGCCTCTTATTAAGCTACATTTCTAGAGTATTTTCCAACTGCTGAATATTTTTTTTTGATACTGGAATCAAAAAGGATGTAACAAAATATAACACCTTGATAAGCACATGAACCTTTATTGTCCTTATTCTGTCCAAAGGAGAATAAATTAAATTAAAGCATTTATCCATTCTTTTAAATTTCATTTCCAGTCGTTTAAAATTTCCATTTTATCTCTTCATCAGCTCACGAACATCTCAGGGATCTTTTTTAAACACACGAAGGTCAAAAGGTCAACCACTCCTCCTTCAACTTCTATACTCCATTCTGCATTTGATCCCAGAAACTGATTTTGATGAAGCTTGTAAAGAGATAGTTCACCATTGTTGGATTCAAAACTCGAACCGATTCTATAGCTTAAAGGCATGTTCAGGCAACTTGATTCATGCTTTATCTCCCCCCCCTTCCCCCCCCCCAAGAAATGGCAAACAGACAGATCCAGTAATTCTCAGGAATAGAATAATGATTCTCAGTATCAATGACTTTCAGTGTATCCTTTGACTGCGTTCCAACCGCACATGAACATATGAAGCTGCTACATAGCAAGCAAATAATCAGCAGCATAATCTCCTGCTCAGCTTTGTTTTTGCACTTTCATCCTTGTGGCATTCAGAGGGCTTCCTTCCTTTGAGTGCTGGCAAAGAGCCACTCCTGAAGCTATCGTTCAAAAGGTCCTGCCCAAGTATTTTCATATTGTCTCCTAAATTAAGTTTCTTTTTATATTTCTGGTAAGAAAACACACACACACACACACAATCCAGGAGGATTGTGAGGACAAACTGACAAACTGAGTCTACGGAGAGGGGCGGCATACAAATCTAATAAATAAAATAAAAATAATAAATAAAATAAATAAACATACCGGAGTATAAGATGCACCTTTTTCCTCCTTAAAAGAGGCTAAAAATTTGGGTGCATCTTACAAGCTGCGGAATGTAGCTTTTTTCTAAGCATTTTTCAATCCTAACTAGATGCTAACGATCTTCCCAGCTCTTACCTTGCAGGCTCTTTCATTGTTTCTCTCTGCAAAGAATGTTTTCCAAGCCCTAAGTCTTTTCAGGGTTATTTTCATTTCACCAGTCTAAGGATGCTTGAGTCAGATGAATAGCTGGTAGGCAGATTTCTCCCCCACCCCCCTATTTGCCTCCCCAAAAACTAAGGTGCAACTTATACTCCGAAAAACTCAGTAGTTAAAAAGTTATATAGCTCTATGAATTAGGTAAAGAAATGGAAAATGGAAAATCTGACTTTGGAAGCATGTGTTTTAAAAGTTGTATTGAGTTAGCCCAGCGTTGTTAATTGAGGTTAGCAATATCATCACTACTCCTCACAAGAAATCCACTTCAGAGCATTTTGATACTAAGAAGCCTGGGGCTAATCAAGGGAACCCAGTATTCTCAAGAAAATGGGTTAGACCTTTGACTTTGAGAAATTGGGTTTCCTTTCTTGACTTTGAGGAAGTAGGCTGACTTTCCACCCTAACTTTAAAGAGATGTCAGAAGGGAAGAGCTTTTCTGAGAAACAATTGTAAACTATCTAATAGCAAAACATCTATCCTCCATTATTTGATCTTATAACAACCCCATTTTATTTATTTTATTTATTTATTTTTGTTTGATTTTTTTAATGCCACCCTTCTCCTTAGACTCAGGGCGACTTACAACATGTTAGCAATAGCACTTTTTAACAGAGCCAGCATATTGCCCCCACAATCCGAGTCCTCATTTTACCCACCTCGGAAGGATGGACGGCTGCGTCAACCTTGAGCCGGTGATGAGATTTGAACCATTGACCTACAGATCTAGCAGTCAGCTTTAGTGGCCTGTAGTACTGCACATTGTTGGGTACATTTCTGAACTATAGAACCTACTGGTTTTATGAGAAATCAAAAAGTGCCAGCCAATTCCACACTAGGTGCAATAGGTTTACAGAGTCTTGTGCAGGAACTTTGCCACTCTGCACATCAAGAAATGGCTCTTTATTAAGGATCGAGTGTCATACACCATGGCAAGCAAATGCCATCTTACTGAACTACAATCCTGTCATCTAAAATTATCAGAGTACAGGTATTAAAAAGAACAAATGGTGAGAATACACAGAAGCCTCCTCTGTTGATGAGGTTAAAGAGAAGCAGAAATATAACCAGTCATCTTTCAGGAAGAAATTCATGTTGGCAATCAGCTGGCTGCCAAACAACAAGGACCCAGATGTTGATGCCATTCGCGAAGAATTGCCAAAGTCTGTACCACTCATAACTATCACAGCCTTACACCCAAAAATCTGAGGAACGAACACATGACCACAGGATTTAAAATGATTGTGTTCGTCTCATTGCCAAAAACTTGTGACTCCAAGAATTGTTCCAGTTACCATATGCCCCCATGCTAGGAGGATTTTTGTTACAAATATATAAAGTCTGGCACTGACCACTGAAAGGAAATATTATTTTCTACAAGCTTGTTTTGAAAAGGCTCGTTCTTACTCATATATTATGTAAAGGCCTCAGTTCTCCGAGGCCAGAATTACCAGTCAGTGTGAGATTGAACTTTTTCCTCAGATGTCCCATGCATGAGAATTACATAGTCTCTAAATAACAAATTAAAATGTATCCGGTCAAAAATACTATTATATAATATGCACTTTGTGTAATAAATGTGATTGGAGCAATTGTTCAGGATCTGATGTGCACTTATTAACTTGGAAAGAAAAAAATGCTGCTTGTTCTAAAATTACTGTTTAGGGATGTACGAATATTACTAAACATCACACGGGTCTGCATTTGTCCATCATTAGATTCAGAACAGAATCAACTGGAGGGCTGTTGTTGTTTTCTACTGTTGAGCTGCTCATAAACAAATCAGTTCTTTAATTATACTTCAGGCAGGGAGCAAGTAATTCAGATTTACATTTGAAATAAAATGCCATGAATTAAAAAAGGGGGGGAGGACAAGTATCAAGAAGGAGAACATCAAAGGTTCAAACTAGATGTAATGCTGGAGATATAGAATACAACTAATATCCTTAGTAACTGCACCAGAAATATCTGTTGCAAGATCATAATAGGATAAGATGAACCCTTTCTCCATCATCTGATGAAGATTACATGCCAAGATTGCATGGGGGAACTGAGATATTCTTTCCCCCTGGGCCTCTACAGTTTATGCAGGGTATGTCAGTATGTATGTCTGGTTTTTATAATAAGGGGTTTTAGTTTTTTTATTATTGGATTGGTACATATTGTTTTTATCACTGTTGTTAGCCGCCCTGAGTCCACGGAGAGGGGCGGCATACAAATCCAATCAATAAATTATTAAACGATTAAACGATTAAACGATTAAACGATTAAATGATTAAATGATTAAATAAATGATTAAATGATTAAATAAATGATTAAATGATTAAATGATTAAATGATTAAATAAATGATTAAATGATTGAATGAATGAATGAATGAATGAATGAATGAATGAATGAATGAATAAATAAATAAGAAAGAGATGCTACTAGCCCCAATAAAGGAGCTTCTTTCGGCAAAGGGGAAATTTCTTTAACCAAAATTCTAATAAGTATGTAACAGTACTATATCTTCCTTTGAGAAATCTACTGCCTATTTGAAGCAGGTTCTTAAAACACTCTAGAATCCTAAAAGCTTCGGGGTTCTTAGTGCTCTCTGAGTGTGGAAATTTTCTTGCAGAGATTTTATTACCAAACTCCTATAAGTAACAGCATCGGTGCATTGGTGATGCTACCTAGCTTGGTAATGAAATGTCTGCAAGAAAATCACCAAGGTCCGAGAGCACCAAGGACCCGACAGTTCAACCCTGAGCTACAAATATTTTCTTCTATATTAAAAGCTTGTCCATCAACTGAGTTGGCAAAATCTTTGGTCCCCATCTAACATAATCAGCTCATTGTGGCACTGCAAAGATTTGCTTTATTCTTCCATCCTTCCCATAATCTCCAGTTCTTCTAGCGCAGACCTGGGCAAAGTGCAGCCCAGGGGCCAGATGCGGCCTGCCCGCTGTCTGTGACCGGCTCGCGAAGGTTGGAAGGAAGGAAGGAAGGAAGGAAGGAAGGAAGGAAGGAAGGAAGGAAGGAAGGAAGGGGCAATTAATGTATAATTATCATTATAATATATAATAATATAAATAATATAATATAATATAACATAACATAACATAATATATAATTATAATTTATAATTATAATATAATGAACTCAGTTCTACCCAATAATATACAGTATTGGGTAGAACTGAATTAATTATATTAATCCGGCCCTCTAAAACCATCCCAATTTCTCATGTGGCCCCATGGCAAAATTAATTGCCCACCCCTCTAGCAACTCACAGCTCTCTGTTGTACTCAAATTGCCAAATGGAACTCTTCCCATACCAGAATAAACAATGAGATCCCACAGTAAATCATGACCTAGCCATCTGAGACTAAACAACTTGTCCAGTCTTGATAAGAAACCCAACAGGTAGCTCATAGGAGCCTCTTTGGCTTTCCCAATGGGTAAAAGCAAGAAGAAAAATGTATTTTTTTTTTTAAATGAAACCAACTTTCTGCACTTCTGAAGCCATTGAAAAAGGATAAGCCAAAGCTAAATAAAAATATAAGAAAAGGCTGTGTTTTTTCAGAAATCAAGGATAGATACATATTCCCACTCATTCTATATTCAGCACTATTCCACCATCATATGTGTTAGAATCACAGGTATCTATTGAAAGGCTGTCAAAAAAACCCTCCAAAACGGTAGGTATGACATCAACCATACAAGTGGGGCAGGGCTGGAATCACAATATCAAGACCACCAGCTTCTTCCAATATAGAGATGCCGGGGGAAAATAGCCGAAAATTGTGTCATTAGTGGGTTCCTACTGATGCGGCACTCTGGACTGCACAGGTAGAAATCCACCACTGGTCATGGGACAAATCAATGAGAGAAGCCAGGTTCATTTAATGTTCACTTACTGCTGTAACATGCATAGCAAATAAAGGCAAAAGGGATAATAAAAATGGGTGAAATTCAGTGGTGGGTTGCTCCTGAGTCGGCCCAGTTCGCGAAACCAGTAGTGGTAGCGGCAGGAGACTCTGTCCACCTGTCCGGGACGCTTCTGTGCATGTGCAGAAGCGGGGGGCACATGGACGCAAACCAGTACCGGCAGGATTTAGAACCCACTACTGGTGTGATTCACTTAACAACCACCTTACTTAGCAACAGAAATTCTGGCCTCAGTTGGTAGTAAGTCAAGGACTACCTGTACTTATATTCATTACCAATTATTGTTAAATTGGACTTGAATTGGGCTTTCTCCTGATAAGTAAGATTATACTGCATGACTTTTAGTGGCTATCCCTGGGTTTTCTATGGGAAATTATTATGGGCCTTAATGAAGAGGATAGAGAAGTACAATTTTGGGATGAACACTGGGAAACTCGTATTTTTGCTTTGCCATACCCACCACACTTGACAACTATATACTGTAGTTACAAAAGAAATGTTCTCTGATATTCCAGGGTGAGCCAGAGATCCAGAACAGCAGCAAAAAAGAAAACAGGAAAAAAAATATGATGATTGACCTCAAAAATCCCCCCTTTTAAATAAAGGCATCCCAGGCACTAAAACTTTCATTAAATCACAAAGAAGAATCCGGAGGTAACCAACAATATTTACATCAATTTATATAAACACATCTTCTAAGCTCTTTTGTTATTTGTTTGGAACTGTTTATCTATTTGCAGACAGCTACTTGATGTGAGCTAGTATAAAAAGGTGTTTATAAAATCAGTCAGCTAGGAATTGAACTATCATTCTGTGAAAATTGAAGGAGAAAGTGGATGAAAGGAGGTGGAGAAAAATTAGAGCAGCCATCTAATACTAAGGAATACATTTGTATTCTTGGGGCACACCTGGGAAAGGAAAACTGCTCCGACTTGACATTGTAGTCATCTGGTGTAATTATGCTTACATTTTTCTGATGGGGTGAAAAGAAAGTCACTGTCTTAAATTGGGATAAAAGAATATTTCTTTTCTGTCCTCTGTTACAAAGGGTTACAAAAGCATCCAGACTACCACAATGCCTCAGTGGCCCTTGGGGCCTAAGTGAGTTTTCCTCTAAATGTTTCCTGGGTCAAGAAAATGTATTTATTCCAGCACCGTAAATTTAAAGCAATGTCATTTGGCGAGACCCAGGAGAAGAGCCTTCTCTGTGGCGGCCCCGACCCTCTGGAACCAGCTCCCCCCAGATATCAGAGTTGCCCCCACCCTCCTTGCCTTTCGCAAGCTCCTTAAAACCCACCTCTGCCATCAGGCATGGGGAATTGAAATTTCCCTTCCCCCTAGGCTTATAGAATTTATACATGGTATGCTTGTATGTATGAGTGGTTCTTTAAATTGGGGTTTTTAAAATCATTTGTTTACATTGTTTTTTACTGTTGTTAGCCGCCCCGAGTCTTCGGAGAGGGGCGGCATACAAATTTAATAAATAAATGAATGAATGAATGATTGAATGAATGAATGAATGAATGAATGAATGAATAAATAAATAAATAAAATAGTTTAACTTAGATTTTCTTGACCTTGTAATCCTCTATTGCAGTGATGGTGAACCTTTTTTCCTTGGATGCTGAAATAGCATGTATGCGCGCTATCGCATATGTATGAGTGCCAACACTCATAATTCCATGCCTGAGGAGGGCGAAATCAGCTTCCCCTAACTCTTGGAGGCCCTCTGGACACAGGAAATAGCCTGTTTCCCAACTTCTGATGGGCCCAGTAGACTCATGTCTAGCCCTCCTCAGGCTCCAAAGGCTTCCCTGGAGCCAGGGAAGGGTAGAAATGCCCTCCCCCATCATCCCAGAGGCTCTCTGGAAGCCAAAAATGCCCTCCCAGAGCCTCTGTGTGAGCCAAAAATCAGCTGGCTGGCACACACATGTTGCAGCTGGGCTAGGGCAACGGTTCACATGCCAGCAGATACAGCTCCACGTGCCAACTGTGGCACCCGTATCATAGGTTCGTCATCACTGCTCTATTGTACACTGCTCAAAAAAAATAAAGGGAACGCTTAAACAGCACAATATAACTCCAAGTAAAGCAAACTTCTGTGAAATCAAACTGTCCACTTAGGAAGCAACACCGATTGACAATCAATTTCACATGCTGTGGTGCACATACAACTTTGTACAGGACAAAGTATTCAATGAGAATATTTCATTCATTCAGATCTAGGATGTGTTATTTCAGTGTTTCCTTTATTTTTTTTGAGCAGTATATTAAGACTACAGTTCCCATCAAATAAGGCTGAATGACATCAAATAAGGTTGAAGAAAGTTAACTTAGAGTGAAGAATCCCAAGGATCAGCCATGTTTCTAGCTCTTCCCAAATGTGTAAAGTTGTAATTTGCTTAGAGTTAGAGATTCATAAAAAAGAAATTCAGATATGTTTGTTCTCCTGGACCTGCAGGCTATGCCTACTACATATGGGTTTTGTTTTGGAGTTGTCATCTTTTTCTTCCTCTTCCCCTTCCCCTCCCCCTCCTCCTTCTGCACAGCAGATGACCTTTCTTAGTTACCATCCTACTGGCTAAGCTCTTTAAGCTGCCACTGATACATTCATCTGTAGAATGTATCAGTGGCAGAGTAGAATGAGTCTCACAGTTTTGCTATCATCTGTATTTATTGAGGAAAAGTGCATGCCCTATTAAGACAGTATGTATTTTTCATCCAAGTGAATTTTTACCTAGACATTACATTTGAATTTATTTATTTTTACTTTGGTTCCTCCGTTCCTTCTCTCCTTTTAGGTTTTCATTACTGTTGTTTAAGTCAGTGTTTCCCAACCTTGGCAACTTGAAGATATTTGGACTTCAACTCCCAGAATTCCCTAGCCAGTATTCACTGGCTTGGGGATTCTGGGAGTTGAAGTCCAAATATATTCAAGTTGCCAAGGTTGGGAAACACTGGTTTAAGCAACTTGTTTTGTTCCAGAACACCAGAATTAGCTGATTATTTTAGATTACCTTAATATTTATCTTGTAAAAGAAACTGTTTATTTCGAAAGTCAGATTTGGGCAAACTAAGAAACAAGATAAAATAAATTGATAATTCCAATTGCTGGTCCTTTCCCAGTTAACTAAAACATTTGGCCATACAATATAAAGATAGGTGCAGCTCAGTGAGTGAAAAATGAAGTCTTTTTTGTCCATTTTCCTATCCATTTACAGTTTGTTTCAAAAACCACTTCCCCTTTCACATAAATTTTTAGCTGAATACTTAAACATTTTTATATCCATTTTATCCTAAAGGATTACTGTCATATACATTTTATCCTAAAAGAACAAGAACCATATTACAAGTGTTGGAATAGTGCATAATATAAGAAGACTCCACATTCCAATTGATATCTTGGTGCAAAAGGTGTGAGTTTCATTGCTTTACTGACAAAGGGAAGGAGCAATATTAAGAACAATCATATATCTAATACAGAGATTTTGTTTGGAAATAAACCTCAATCTCTTCATACATCAATAGTAGAAAAAAGACAGAAAAGCAGCATATGTGAACTTGTTTCTGACCTCAGTACACAGAAAGGTAGGAACTTTATATCATCTAAACTATTCAAATGTTTGGATTTTGACAAAGAATAATAAATATCCCATGTCCCAGACTACTTGCATACCAATTTCTGATAAGCTGCAAATAAGAACTTAAGTAGACATAACATTAAAGGCATATTTGCATTTAATAAGATTTTTTTTAAATGCAAAAAATAACAATTTTACAAATTCCAGAGGGACTTGAAGATAAATTTAACCTTTTCTTTCCCTCTGCAATTCTGAAAAAGAACATCTCCTCTGAATGTATTACTGTATCTATTTGAGAAATATCCCTTATTTATGAAAACTTTCTTCAGATTACAGCCATGAAGTGACAAAATTTACCTAGCTATCTACTTCATCTCTTCCAAACAAAATTTTAGAAGAAAAAATGTGAAGAGTTATTGGCAAAGACAGTGATCTAGTTTAGTTACATGTAAATCAATCAACCTTACTTACCTCATCCATGCTACAGAAGTGGCGCCAGGGTATGCCAAACTTTACCTTATCCTGAAGAATGTCTGCAAAAGCTCAGGATACTGTATTTGGTCTGTTACTGCCGTTTGCTTACAAATCTAGGACAAGGCCCCAAGACAGCAGACCACCTCAAATCCTTTTTCATCCATTGCAACCTTCCATGATCAAATTGCTCAAGTTAGTAGCAAAGGATTTGATGATTAGTTTTCTTTCTCTTAGCAAAAGCTCTTTTCTTTTGTAGCATCAACTGACATTTGGTGAAGTCTGAAGTCCTGCTTCCCTCTCCTATCCCTGCCTCGTAACTTGGAATTGTATGTATGTCAAATACTTATTTGCAGAGAATAAGCTTAAAATAATGTAGCAATAGTGAAATTTGGTCCAGCAACATGTTAAAGCTGGCTCTAGGGAGATTAATGAGATACAGTTAATTGGATTTAGCATATTACACTGGTAATAGTTTAAATATCATTGCTGTGATTTATTAATGGTTAACAGGGTCATGGAATAAGTATTTTAATATTTCAGCAGTTTATCAAGTCGATATTTGTGACTCAATGCACTAGTACTTTGTTCACACAGTAATTTAACAGTTTGTTATTTTATTCCAAATAGTTTTAAGTGATTTAGTTTTGAGGATTTTTGTCAGTATTCTCATACTTGCATTGAGAATGCATTTTATTTTGTTCTGTTTTATTTCTCCTAATATATGTAGTAGATTTGTATATATTAATAACCTAACGTTAACTCTGTAAATCCTGTGACAAAACTGTATCATTTAAGTCAGAAATCCTAATAATGGTATTTAATTGAACTAGATTTCTTGTTCATTTTTCTAAACAAAACATGTACAGTATGCTAAGGGTTCCAGAAGAATACATGCTTTCATAAAATAATTTTAATTCATGCTTTCATAAAAACCCAAACTCTCTCAATTGGGAGAAATCTTGCCCTGTTCCCTGTGATACAATTGTACTACAATAATTTCCCCTGTAGGCCCTTGATCACCAAATTACGTGCCCAATTCTCACCCTCACTCTCCAACTGAGAAAGGTTTCCTGCTTTTGATCAGGGTAGTCTATTTAAGGAAGAAGTGAGATGTAAGGCGGTATTCTCAACATTATCTGGAGGGGCCTGGAGGGCATTTTTGAGTCTTTTTTTTTAATGGGGGAAAATGCAGCCAGCTCTGCAAATTCATTTAAACAATTTAAATCTAATCACAGTGGGCAAATTGGCAGCAGAATCTAATCCGTTAATCAAAGAAATAGTCTTGCTCATAGAGGGTTCTTATGGCAGAGAGCTGATAATGAGCATCCTCCTCCATGAGTCATTAAGCTACATGAAGTGGTACAGAGCTGCAGATGTTTCTTTTTCTCTAAAGCAAGATTCAGCAACAATTTCTGACAACAGGCATCATCGCATATCATTGCAGGTACATTGTTAAAAAAAAAACAGACATTACTTAGCCATTATAGGTAATTATTAGCTACTATGTAATAAACATTACATACATACATACATACATACATACATAAACACTTTACATATATCTTATGTAAACACATTACATATATAAACACTTTACCCTTAGATTATCTAACCCTAACCTATCCAGATTCCTAAGAGGTCAGTAAGGGGCGAGTACAAGTGCACTAGAGTGCCTTCCGAACCCTGTCCTATTGCTCTCCTATATCTCCTATTCCTTTCTTCTATTCCTATATCTCTTCTTCTATTCTTTCATTGATATGTTCTATTACTATATCTTATTTTCTATTATTTCTTAGATATATTTTACTATGAGTATCTCCTCTATAACCTTCATCATGTATTTTACTGTGTGTGTGTGTGCGGGCACCGGGGCCGGCTCGTCTTCGGGCTTCGGCCCGGGCGAGGCCTCTTCTCCTCCGGGCGGGCGGCGTTAGGCGGCGTTGCGCGGCAGGCGCGGCTGCCCATCGGGCCCGGCCTCCATCCCTCCTGCGCCGCGGCGGGGCCGGTCCACGATGCGCGTCCTGGGGGCGCCCGGTTGGCCGGCTCCGGAGGCTGCGGCTCCTCCCGCTGCTGCCCAACGCCGAGGATGCCCCGCACCCAGCCCGGCTACGGCAGCAGGCAGGCAGGCAGCCCCAGGCGCGGCGGGGAGAGCAAAGGCAGCTTCGGCCCGGGCGAGGCCTCTTCTCCTCCGGGCGGGCGGCGTTAGGCGGCGTTGCGCGGCAGGCGCGGCTGCCCGGAGGAGAAGAGGCCTCGCCCGGGCCGAAGCCGCCTTTGCTCTCCCCGCCGCGCCTGGGGCTGCCTGCTCTCCCCGCCGCGCCGGGCCGAAGCCACCTTTGGTCTCCCCGCCGCGCCTGGGGCTGCCTGCCTGCCTGCTGCCGTAGCCGGGCTGGGCGCGGGGCATCCTCGGCGTTGGGCAGCAGGCAGGCAGGCAGCCCCAGGCGCGGCGGGGAGAGCAAAGATGGCTTCGGCCCGGGCGAGGCCTCTTCTCCTCCGGGCGGGCGGCGTTAGGCGGCGGTGCGTGGCAGGCGCGGCTGCCCGTCGGGCCCGGCCTCCATCCCTCCTGCGCCGCGGCGGGGCCGGTCTGCGATGCGCGTCCTGGGGGCGCCCGGCTGGCCGGCTCCGGAGGCTGCGGCTCCGGAGGCTGCTGTCCAACACCAAGGATGCCCCGCGCCCAGCCCGGCTACGGCAGCAGGCAGGCAGGCAGCCCCAGGCGCGGCGGGGAGAGCAAAGGCGGCGGCGGGAGTAGCGGACGCCTGCCTCGCTTTTAGTACCGTGTTTCCCCGAAAGTAAGACATATGTCTTACTTTCGGGGTATGGCTTATATTAGCCGACCCCCCTGAAACCCCTCATATGTCTTACAATCGGGGGGTCTTACTATCGGATTGGAACTTCAGCCTGATGATGGTGAATGTGATTTCGCCGAAACGTCGCATAGACATGCAAAACATTACACAGGGCAAAACCCGAACTCAGAACAATCTACATATACATACATACATACATACATACATACATACATACATACATATATATATATATATATATATATATATATATATTTGTTTTCGTAGATTTTCACGGGTACAGGTATGATGGTCTTGGTATATTCGGGTTTCTTCCCGTGTAGGATTTGGAAATTTCTGGCAATGTTTCGACGAGGTCACACTCATCAATTCAGGCTGGTGTTTCTGTCCTTGTTCTAAGGCGAACACTGTGAGACCTGAGCTGCCTTCCTTCTATAAATACTGGTGGCTGGGTGTGGTTTGATGGCTCAGCAATTGCCTGCTGTGTAGAAACTTCTACACAGCAGGAAATTGCTGAGCCATCAAACCACACCCAGCCACCAGTATTTATAGAAGGAAGGCAGCTCAGGTCTCACAGTGTTCGCCTTAGAACAAGGACAGAAACACCAGCCTGAAGATGATGAGTGTGACCTCGTCGAAACGTCGTCAGAAATTTTCAAATCCTACACGGGAAGAAACCCGAATATACCAAGACCGTCATTTACAACAGCACGAAGCTTGGAACTTCAGCCTGGTGATGGTGAATGTGATTTCACCGAAACGTCGCATACACATGCAAAATATTACACAGGGCAAAACCCGAACTCAGAACAATCTACATATATATATATATATATATATATATATATATATATATATATATATATATATACACACACACACACACACACACACACACACACACACATACATATACATCTACATATACACACACACACACACACATACCCACTAAAACTCTCATTGTGTATTGGACAAAAAAAATAAATAAAAATAGATAGATAGATAGATAGATAGATAGATAGATAGATAGATAGATAGATAGATAGATAGATAGATAGATAGAATATAGATACTGTATTATGTATATAAACACTAGCTATTATGTAATAGACATTACAAAAAAGCCAATGCAGGGGATTTCTGGTTTGTCCTCACACTGGTGCAGAGAAGACTTCAGAGCCTCCAGGGCTCTATCTGTTATTTTCATTGTTTTGGCAGCCCAAAGACGATAACTAGCTTGGAGGGACGAGTGATCCGAAGGGGAAAATTTCAGTGTGTTTGCAGTGGATAAACAAGCTGCCCAGAGAGCGAGAAGAATCCCTAGAGTTGATCGCAAAGAAACCAGCCTATATGGGTGGTCCAGAAGCGTGACAGCCCTACACGGAGCAAGGAAGCAGAAGAAAAACAGCCGAGGCGAATGGTGGAATATTGAGAGACACATTGAATGGACTGTTCAATAACTGTGAAAGGATATAGAACATTGAGCCCTATTTGCTGATTCGTGGGCGGATAAATAAAGAGAGTAGCGCTAAGAAGCAAAAAAGTGCGCATGTGAGCAAAAAGACAGCAGAGGGTCTGCCGAGTTGGTGGATTTAAAACTTATTAAAAAATTTAGTTCAGCTTTGGTGTGATTGGATTTAAAGTGACTGGCGAGAAGAATTGTGATCAGAGATTTGCAGCAAAAGGGCAAGAGAGATTTCTGTAAAGTATAGAAGGTAGGCGAAAGTTTAAGTCAAAAGATTGATTGGAAAAGACTGGACTGGCATAGACTGAGACGGTGTCACAGCAAAATCCAGAGGACATTTGTCAAACAGAAAAGAAGACATAATCTTTAATAGTGTGACCTTTAAATTGGACATTAAGGACTAAAGAACAATATAAGTGATTAGACTAAGTGTTGGCTATAAATATAATATAATATAAAAGGGCATTAAAGTACAAGAAACAGATATAAGTAACTAAACCTGGAGAAAAACCTTTTAAAAGGCAGTATATATTATACTACAGTTATATCAGTGGTTAACCTTTAATATAGACAAAAACCTCCTTTTACTTATCAGATTACAAAGTATTATAAACTGTTGATTTTAGAATACTTTTGAATATAGATTTAAATACTTATTTTAACTGTTGATTTTATATTAAATATATCCTTAAATTTATAAATACAAACATATTAATACTTGTATGTATCCATATAGAATACAAGATACAATTTACAGACTATAGATTATTTAATTGTGATTGATAATTACCTTTTGAATTCTGGTGGCCTAGATAGAAATAATTTGTATTAAATAATAGACTATAAATCTATATAAAATTAAATTGAAACTAATAGGAAGGTGGTAATAACCATTAGAATTAATTGTTCTTAGAGCATTAGAAATGTTGATTTGAAAACATGTTAAATACAGACAGTATAAATAATAAAAGGTTTGACTGTGAGTTTTAAGGAAAGGTCTGAAGTCAAAATTATAAAAATGTGAATAGTCTGTTTATGGTATAGTGGGATAGTATTTGGAATGTTTTTAAAATTTTACCTCATCCATTCAAACTAAACCATGGAAAAAGATACTGCATCAGCCCCACCCTCAACTCCATCAAATCAACATAACATTGAAAGTGTCTCTGGAGACAAAGTCAGTGGAGCCTCTGATGTACAAACATCATAAATAACACTTGCACACTACAGGAAATGACGATCAGGATGCAGGAGTAGATTGACAGAAACTATGAGGTCATGACAGGGAATATGGGTGATATGAAAAATGACGCTAGAAAAATAGATGATAGAGTTGGAATGCTTGATGAAAGGATGGAATCGATTCAAGGAGCTCTGATGAACAATGAGCAAAGAATTTAAAAAATGAAGGAATATAACGAGAGGATTAAAGTAGACTTCAGCAGGCAGAGAATAAAACAGACTTTGCAAATAGAAATCTTGAAGAGGTCATTTTAAACCTTGAACTTGAAAAATTAGCCTTCTTTTTAAGGTTTCAAAATACTGTATAACAAAAGCTAAAGAAGAGAATTTACCAGATCTCATAGCCAAAATAGTTGCTTGGATAATGAACAAGATACCCCAAGAAATAATTACTCAGATGGGTGAGATTTACAGACTCCAAACCAGCTATGCAACAAGGAACAAATCCATACCCAGGAAGATCCTACCCAGGTTACTGTTTTTTTGAAATCCATATTTAGTCTTATCAACTTTGAATTTTGATTTCACTTGCAACTAGTGCCACCAATCGAGATTAATTCCTTTGCCTTATATAATCCTACACCTCCTAACACTGGCTAGAATACTATACACCCAAAATTGGAAAATGGATTCAGCTCCATCTATTCTAAATTTCATCAATAAAGTACTAAAGTGCACGGAATTGACCAAAATGTGTCTTAAACTCCAAAATAAGGATGAAACCAAATTCTATAAAACTTGGGACAGGTGGTATAACTGGCTTAATCAAAATAACTATCTAAAACTGTAAAAACAATAAAATGTGATTTGACATAACATATAGAACAATTAACCTCCTACCCTCCCACATGGATTGGAAGAAATCGACTGGAAATATGTAATTTTATAAATAAAGTAATAAGTAGATGGATCTGAGTAACTTACCTGTTGTTGAACTAATATAAAGGATACAATTAAAATAAAAATTATCTGAAATGTATACAAATAATGTTTCAATAGAACTAAATAAGATATGAACTATATTAATGTAAATAAAAATAACAGGATATATAAGATAATTATTTGTTACCGACAGGCTGTAGAGGATATGGGTCAACAGGATGGTTTAAATTTTTGTTGAATGTCTTTGATACAAATATTTGTGCATATATGTACGTGTGTGTGTGTGTATAAACACACAACTATACATGTATTTATGTGTTTGTATGTCTGATTATTTGTTTGTCTTTTTCTCTTTAAGTATATATTTAATAATTATTTTTTTAAAAGTCAATGCAATCCTAGGCTGCATTAATAGAGGGATAGAATCAAGATTACATGAAGTATTAATACTGCTTTACAAAGCCTTGATAAGAGCACACTCAGAATATTGCATCCAGTTTTTGTCACCACATTATAAAAAAGATGTTGAGACTCTGGAAAGAGCGCAGCGAAGAGCAACAAAAATAATTAGAGGTCCGGAGCATAGTTCCCTCTAAGCTGAGCAGTGAGCAATCGCTCACTTAAAAATCATCATCAACTCAGAGTTTTCCAAACCTGCCCAGAAGCCGAGAGGAAAAGAGTGAGAAGGAAGGAGAGAGAGGAAGTTAGAGAAACAGATAGAAAAAAGAGAGGAAGGAAAAGAGAAAGAAAAAGAATGGGAGTAAGGAAGAGAGAAAGAAAATCAAAATCTAGTTTGAAACTAGCTCAATTATTTAAGTGGCATTTTGATATTGATAGAGTTGCCCTATTATGAGCTCACTGTTATAGACACACAGTACAGTATTTTATTTTGAAATTCTCTGAGGCAAAACAGGGTGGGGTTTTTGTTTGTTTGTTTGTTCGTTTGTTTATTTATTTATTATTTCTGTGCCGCCCAGTCTCGAAGGGACTGCCGCTCAGACACTATACCTTTCCGCCCACCCCAAAAAAAAATTAGAGGGAACACTGGTCCGGAGGCTACAACATACGAAGAATGGTTGCAGGACTTGGGTATGTCTAGTCTAATGAAAAGAAGGATTAGGGGAGACATTATCACAGTCTTTCCAATATTTGAGGGGGTGCCACAAAGATGAGGGACGTCAAAATATTTCCCAAAGCACCAAAAGGCAAGACAACAAACAATGTCTTGAAACTAATCAAGGAGAAAGAACTTAAGGAGAAATTTCCTAATGGTAAGAACAATCAACCAGTGGAATGGCTTGGCTCCAGATGTATGGGTGCCCCATCACTGTAGGCTTTCAAGAACAGACTCGACAGGCATTTGTCTGAAATGGTATATGGTCTCTTATTCGAGCAGAGGGTTGGACTAAATGACCTCCAAAGTCCTTCCCAATTTTGTTACTCTGTGTCTTCTAGTTTGGCAATCTCATGCCAGAGACCTCAGATAAAATTTCACAAGAGCCAATACAAAAACAGTGACATCTCACACACACTTGAATGATTTATTTATTTATTTATTTATTTATTTATTTATTTATTTATTCGATTTGTATGCCGCCCCTCTCCGAAGACTCGGGGCGGCTCACAACATGTAACAACAAATCAGAATAATCTAACAATTTTAAAATGTTTAAAGATTTAAAAGACCCCATATACTAACAGACATACACACACACATACCATATATAAATTAAACATGCCCAGGGGGAGATGTTTCTATTCCCCCATGCCTGACGACAAAGGTGGGTTTTAAGGAGTTTACGGAAGGCAGGAAGAGTAGGGGCAATCCTAATCTCCGGGGGGAGTTGGTTCCAGAGGGCCGGTGCCGCCACAGAGAAGGCTCTTCCCCTGGGGCCCGCCAACCGACATTGTTTAGTTGATGGGACCCGGAGAGGGCCCACTCTGTGGGACCTAATCGGTCGCTGGGATTCGTGCGGCAGTAGGCGGTCTCGGAGATATTCTGGTCCAATGCCATGAAGGGCTTTAAAGGTCATAACCAACACTTTGAATTGTGACCGGAAATTGATCGGCAGCCAATGCAGACTGCGGAGTGATGGAGAAACATGGGCATACCTAGGTAAGCCCATGACTGCTCTCGCAGCTGCATTCTGCACGATCTGAAGTTTCCGAACACTTTTCAAGGGTAGCCCCATGTAGAGAGCATTACAGTAGTCGAACCTCGAGGTGATGAGGGCATGAGTGACTGTGAGCAGTGAGTCCCGGTCCAGATAGGGCCGCAACTGGTGCACCAGGCGGACCTGGGCAAACGCCCCCCTCGCCACAGCTGAGAGATGTTTTTCTAATGTGAGCTGTGGATCGAGGAGGACGCCCAAGTTGCGGACCCTCTCTGAGGGGGTCAATAATTCCCCCCCCAGGGTAATGGACGGACAGATGGGATTGTCCTTGGGATGCAAAACCCACAGCCACTCCGTCTTATCCGGGTTGAGCTTGAGTCTGTTGACACCCATCCAGGCCCCAACAGCCTCCAGGCACCGGCACATCACTTCCGCCGCTTCGTTGACTGGGCATGGGGTGGAGATGTAGAGCTGGGTATCATCGGCATATTGATGATACCTCACCCCATGTCCTTGGATGATCTCGCCCAGCGGTTTCATGTAGATGTTGAATAGCAGGGGGGAGAGGACCGACCCCTGAGGCACCCCACAAGGGAGAAACCTAGGAGTCGACCTCTGACCCCCCACTAACACCGACTGCGACCGGCCAGAGAGGTAGGAGGAGAACCACTGAAGAACAGTGCCTCCCACCCCCAACCCCTCCAGCCGGCGCAGAAGGATACCATGGTCGATGGTATCGAAAGCCGCTGAGAGGTCAAGGAGCACTAGGACAGAGGATAAACCCCTGTCCCGGGCCCGCCAGAGATCATCCATCAACGCGACCAAAGCGGTTTCCGTGCTGTAACCGGGCCTGAAACCCGACTGCTGGGGACCTAGATAATCGGCTTCTTCCAAGGACCGCTGGAGCTGGAGTGCCACCACCTTCTCGACAACCTTCCCCATAAAGGGAAGGTTGGAGACTGGACAATAGTTGTTAAGCACAGCTGGGTCCAGGGAGGGCTTCTTGAGGAGGGGGCGCACGAGCGCTTCTTTATAGAGTGATGGAAAAACTCCCCTCCCCAAGGAAGCGTTGGTAATCTCCTGGGCCCAGCTCCGTGTCACCTCCCTGCTGGCCGAAACCAACCAGGAGGGACACGGATCCAGTAAACAGGTGGCGGAACTCACAGCTCCAATGGCCTTGTCCACTTCATCAGGTGTCACCAGATCAAACTCTTCCCAGACAGGTGGACAAGTACGTGCCCCAGTCACCTCGACTGACTCATTGTCAGTCGACTCTGTTTTACAATTGGAGTCGAGATCGGCCCGGATCCGAGCGACTTTATCAGCGAAAAACGTGTTAAAATCCTCGGCACTACTCTGTAAGGGCTCCCCAACTCCCCCCTGGTTGAGAAGGGAGCGGGTCACCCTAAACAGAGCGGCCGGGCGGGATTCCGCTGATGCAATCAAGGCGGCATGGTACGCGCATCTTGCCGCCTTGAGCGCCACTTTGTAAGTCTTAATAAAAGCTCTTACAAGTGTTCGATCGGATTCAGACCTACTCTTCCTCCATCGCTTCTCTAGACGTCTCTTTTGGCGTTTCAACTCCCGGAGCTCCTCGTTGAACCATGGGGCTCTATGGGGTCTAGCGCCACGGAGAGGTCGCAAAGGCGCAATCCGGTCAAGAGCCCCCGCTGCAGCCCTGTTCCAGGCCTCCGCGAGAGACTCCGCCGAACTGTGGATGAGTGCCTCTGGAATAACCCCAAGCGCCGTCTGAAAGCCCTCTGGGTCCATCAGGCGCCTGGGGCGGAACATCTTCATTGGTTCCGCCTCCCTGCGGGGGAGGATTGGAGCCAGGAAGTCAAGCCGTAGTAGAAAATGGTCTGACCATGACAAAGGCAATACTTCTAAGCCCCTTAGTCTCAGACCATTACTCAATTGCTCGGAAAGGAATACCATGTCAGGTGCGTGCCCTCCCTCGTGAGTCGGACCCTGAACTACTTGAGTCAGGTCCACGGCTGTCATGGTGGCCATGAACTCCTGTGCCAACCCAGAGGTTTCGCCGAGTGACGGCAGGTTGAAATCCCCCAAGACAATGAGTCTGGGGAACTCTACCGCCAACCCGGCTACCTCCTCGAGTAGCACAGGCAGGGCTTTTGACACGCAGCTGGGAGGCAGGTACGTGAGAAATAAGCCCACCTGAACTCCTAAGTCCAACTTCATCAAGAGGGACTCGCAACCTGCAATTTCCGGAGCAATGAGTCTACGCAGGCAAAGGCTCTCCCTGGCTACAATAGCCACTCCTCCCCCCCTCCCCTGGGGTCGAGGTTGATGCCATATCTGAAACCCGGCTGGGCAAATTTCAGAGAGAGGAACACCTCCCTCCGGGCCCAGCCAGGTTTCAGTAATACATGCTTTTGTTTTTGTTTTTTACATTTAAGGTTGAAGCTCTCTGAGTGCCATTTAAGATTAATAAACTCTGGGTGCCATAATGCCAAACAGGCTCTTTAATTTCTGGAATGTCCGTTTATTTTAAGGCTTCCATAGAGAGAATTTTCTAAAATGGCAAATACTGCAATATGCTGTGAAATAAAAAAAGAAAAAATAAATAAAAGGGGGAGGGGGGAGGAAAAGGGGCAGAATATGGGACCAATGTTCAAAAATTTAATAATTTCAACACAGTTAAATATTAATTTGAGTGTGTGGTAGTTAATGTAAAACGCATTTCGCCTAGAACTATTTCAGAATATAAATCATGGTTTCCTACAAGACAGTCCAGTATTGTTTATTAACACACTCGTTCCAAAGTCTCAAGCAAAAACTCAGATGGAGAATAATGATCAGGCATAACCAAAACAGGACTTCTGCTTCAATCTTTTTAAAAAAATTCCCACTTTAAAAAAAACATTTATGCTGTCAGTCTGTGAAGCTTCATAGACTCTCAGGATATAGAATCAAGATTAGCATGGGCATGGATAACATTTTAATGACTAATGAATGAGATTGCCTATGGCCTATGACCATCATACGAACTGTGTAGCATTAATGTTGGATCAAAATATCTTTGTAGCATCACAGTGAAAGTTAGATAATCATCACAAATAGAGGGGGTAAAAGAACACAAAGAGGTGAAAGGGAAAGGACTGTGACTTTATTTTTCACTTTGGCTCAACAGGCTGCCTCCATTCTGAGAAAATTGTTCGTATTAAAATATCAGAAAGGGGACAGAGGAACACTCCCTTCCTGTTGTCACTGAATCTCACGAGAGCATCTTGGATTTGCAAACTATTTCCTTTTCAGATATGCCAGATTATGTTGATGGATCACAGACTTGTTCAGATGAGATAGACAGATACCTGTAGAATAACTTTTGATGCCACCTGTAATTGGAATATATATATTACAACCAGGAGGGAAATGTAAATTTGACTAGTGATGCAAAGATACTATTAGGGAAGTGGGAGAATTTGTAGACCTTTTTCTTCTTTTATGGATTCAAGGGATTGAGGCATAGATAAGTGTGCTACACTTCATCTTTTTTTAGGAGACTAAAATAGCAGAAAAATGTCAACAAATATGATTTATTTATTGATAGATTAGATTAGCCTAGCCCAGACCAGCCCAGCCCAGACCAGCCCAGACCAGACTAGACTAGACTGGATTAGATTATCATGCCGCCCCTCTCCAGAGACTCCATATGTCTGTCTATATGGAAGATGCTATCTGGAATGTTTAGCATTTGACTTGCATCGTAGGTAATTTCATCCCCACCCCCCCACATCAAAAACAAGTCTTTTAAATATGTTTGTGTATAATATATGCTATTCAAAATATATCAGCACATCTTAAATACGTTCGCACTTTAAAATTGGTTTGTGTAAGCCTGTACATCAATTTATTTTTATAGCCTTCATTTCTCACAGGCAAACTACATTAAAATGCACTGCCTCTAAAGCAATAAAAGAGTGATGATGTGGCAGTTTTATACCCATGACAATTCATTCACAAGTGGAAATTGTAATTGTTACTGCAGCCACTAAGTTATAAACATGCATAAATAAAGCAAACCTTGAAAACCATGTTCATAAAATAAATCCCTTCAAGGCTTTCATTGCTCCGTCAGCCAAGGTATTCTTTGATTGTTTGTTGAACTGTTTATAAGTTTCCAAGACCACAATGCATCTCTTGGATATTGGGCTCAAACAAAGCAAGCTATATGCAAGGTTTGGAATATGGTACTTTTATACCCTCCTTTCCCTTGTCCCCTATTTTTTAGTCATGCTTTCAGTATCTGCCAGAATGATCTATGCTTCAATAGAACACTTTGACAACAAGGGCTAAACAGTGGTGCCTTTAGATTGTTAGAGCCAAAAATAATGTTCTACTCATGAAAGGAACTAAACAAAAATATAGACAGATACAAGAGTCAGAACAATACAAAGAAAATTCTTAAATAAACTGTTTAAATGAGGACCTACATTCATCATGTGGATGTTGCTTTAAAGAAGCCAACCCATGTAAGAGAAGTAAGTACAAATGTACTGTGTTTCTTGAAGGCTGCTGAAAAATACATGGCAATTTAAGAACTCATGCCACGTTTTATGCAGGAAATCCTCTATGTGCCCCTGAACTGCTCGTCAGAAAGGATTTTTATTCAAGGACATCCCATTGGCAAATAATAATATAGGTAGTTCTCCACTTACGATCACAATTGACCCAATGTTTATGTTGCTAACTAAGAAATTTGTTAAGTAAGTTTTGCCCCATTTTACTACTTTTCTTGCCACATTTGTTAAGTGAATCACTGAAGTTGATATATTAGTAGTGTTGGCTGAACCGAACGTGCAAAGTTCAGGTTCGTGTCGAACTTTGCAGTGTTCGACATGCTGAACCCGAACTCGAACTTTTAAAAAAATTCAGGTAAAGTTCGGGTTCGGCGTTCGCTCGAACCACCGCAAAACGCCTTTGCCCAGGAGGATAGTGGGGAATCCCACAAAGGGATTCCGGGGGCGGGGCTTTGACATCACAGAGACTCCTTCCTCCCCGTTTCGACCGGCCAGGAAGTAGTCTCCGTGATGTCAAAGCCCCGCCCCCAGAATCCCATCGTGGGATTCCCCACCTACTTTTGCTTGCAGCGCTGCTGCGGCATCCTTTTCTGTAAAAATAACAATAAAATAAAAAATAAAAGAATTCCCCACCTCCTTGTTTATTTTTACAGAAAAGGACGCCACAGCGGCTTGCTGCTGCTCGGATTTGGGCTCGGGTTTCGGGTGAGTTCACCGAACCCGAACTTTGTTGGGTTCGCCCAACACTATATATTAGTAACTTGATTGTTAAATGAATCTGGTTTCCCCAATTGACTTTGCTTGTCAGAAGGTTGCAAAAGAAGGTCACATGATCCCCAGAGACTGCAACCATCATAAAGATGAAACAGTTGTCAAGCATCCAAATGTAAAGCACATGACCACAGGGATGCAATGGTTATAGAAGTGAAAAATGGTCGTGTCACTTTTTTCAATGCCGTTGTAACTTTGAACAGTCACTAATTGAACTGTTGTAAGTTAAATACTACCTGTATATGTCTTTCTTGAATGCTAACACCACTCTAGAGGAAATATTTCTTGTAAAATAGATTTAAATAAGAATGATATTGAAATACGTTGTGTTGTTTCCAAATTAATCTTCTTTCCCCTTATTTCTTGGAGGGCTAAGACAACTCATCTCATCTTTGCTTCACTTGTTCGGTCCAAAGATCAATCAACCTCTAACATGTTTGAGCACCTTGGGAGAATTTCATTAACAGAACTATCTCATGACTCAACTGTTTACATATGTAGATAATTATGACCATCTATAAGCTACATCAACAGTGCAGTAGATTTGTTTAGCTGAAGCTCAGTGCTCTTAGCAACTATCTTTCATTGATACCCACACAAATTTAGATGCACTGTTTCATCTCTTATGGTTAAACCTGGCCCCTGACTTTTCCTGCATGTCTTTAAGAAGCATCTAATGTATACCTGGCATATGAATTTCATTGTTTAATTCCCTTCTTTTTCTAATTCCCTTCACTGGCACTGCAACTCTATCCCAGGTATCTAAGACAGCTCTTCAAAATCTCCAGAATGGAGACGGTTAAAACAGAGGACAAATTTAAAACCCATCTATACTAATGTATATGTACTCTTATAAATTACTAAATGTTTATTATAAATTGAATAGAAATATGCTTATCTCACATCAGGAAAACCCCATCGTTGTGGGAGAGATACTCTTTTTTTGGCTCTTCTAAGGCAGTGTTTCCCAACCTTTTTTGAGCCGCGGCACATTATTCACATTTACAAAATCCTGGGGAACATTGAGCGGGGTGGGTGGGGGGAGTTTAAAAAGTTTGGACAAAAAACCCCTCTCTTCCTCCGTTTTGCCCTATTTCTTTCTCCCTCCCTCTTTCTTTCCCTCTCTCTCCATCCCTCTTTCTTTCTTTCTTCCTTCCTCTCTTTTTTGCTCTTTCTCTCTCCCTCCTTCCCTCCCTCTTTCTCTCTTTCTTGCTTTCTCTCTCTCTCTTGCATTCTTTCTCTCTGTCTCTCTTTCTCTGTCTCTTGCTATCTCTCTTTTATTCTCTCTCTTTCTTTCTTTCTCTCTCCCTTGGTTTCTCCCTCTCTTTCTTTCCTTCTCTCTTTCTTTCTTTCCTTCTCTCTTTCTCTCTCTCTTTCTCTCTTTCTTGCTATCTTTCTCTCTCATGCTTTCTCTCTTCCTCTCTTTGCTTTCTCTCTCTCCCTTGCTTTCTCTCTCTCTCTTGCTTTCTCTCTCTTTCTCTCTCTCTTGCTTTCCTTCTCTTTCTTTCTTGCTTTCTTTCTCTCTTTCTTGCTTTCTTTCTCTTTCTTTCTCTCTCTCTCTTCCTCTCTTTCTCTCTTTGCTTTCTCTCTCTCTCTTGCTTTCTTTCTCTTTCTTTCTCTCTCTCTCTTCCTTTCTCTCTTGCTTTCTCTCTCTTGCTTTCTCTCACACACACACTCTTTCTCTCTCTCTCCCTTGCTTTCTCTCTCTCTCTTGATTTCTTTCTTGCTTTCCTTCTCTCTCTTTCTCTCTTGCTTTCTCTCTCATCTCCTTTTTTTCTCTCTCTCTTTCTCTCTCATGCACTACGCCAGCAACAGAGAGAGAAAGAGAGAGAGAGAGAGCGGAGAGAGAGTGGAGGGCGGCTTGCCGGTCAGCTACCCCCTGGATCAGCGGCCCTGCATGGCCCCAGCGTGGACTCCGCTGTCGCCTCCGCCTAAGAGGCAGCAGCCACATTCACCCCTTCGCCCTCCCAGGTGTCCCTGGTGCTCAGAGCCCGGCCACGCGCCGCCTCCGCCTCCCGGTACCCTGCCCGACTTCTACTTGCAGGAACGGGTGGTGGGGCGCCATGAAGGGCAGCGCTTGAAGGCCATTTTCATCACGGCGCAAAGCCACACAGTCCTGGATTGCTCCCTTCTCCGGCCAGCAAGACGGCTGCCTGGGAAAGCGGCACGCTTTTTAAACGCACGCTTTTCAAATGCGGCACTTTCCTGGGCAGCCGGCTTGCTGGCTGGAGAAGGGAGCGATTCAGGACTGCGTGGCTTTGCGCCACTTCAAAAATTCTGCGGGTGTGTTCCTAATGACTGTGCAAGCGCACGCCCACGCAACTTAGAAGCAACAGTGGCCGGTGCCCTCCCACCGGGCCCCAAAAGCTCACTTGCCGTCACTGCCATGGAAGCTCCAGCCAGGCTCGCGGCACACCTGACCATGTCCCGCGGCACACTAGTGTGCCGCGGCACACTGGTTGGGAAACACTGTTCTAAGGAGACCTATCTGTGTCCCTGGCGTAGCTCTTACCTTCCTAAGAGTGTACAAATCCCATAACATGTCAATACAGTGCTTCTCTAAGAGGCTGTTGTTGTTGTTGTTGTTGTTGTTGTTGTTGTTGTTGTTGTTGTTGTTGTTATAATTATGGTAAGTAGATGCCATCTAGTAGTGCAGTAGATATTTACCTTCGATTCTCAAACTGACACAAAATTGTTTTGTTTTTCCCTATCTGGGTAAAGAAATCCTTTGAAGTTCAGTACACCTTGCTTCCAGGCTTCCAGGAAATTACCAGCCGCATTCATGGAACTGAACAAAACAACTAGTACCTCCAAATGTTACTGTATCTTAACTACTTTTTCCATCAGCTTTGGGTCTAGAGAAAAACTATTTAAAAGAAGAAGACGAAAGAGATATACCATACCTTTAGAAAAGTTCATAAATCTTGCTACAGTGAATAAAAATCCCAAGGATCCTAAAAGGTGACATGCATTTAGACCTCCTACGCCTGTGCAATAATACACCGGAAATGAGCTGACCCACAATACTTCTCTATCGTTCTCATCAATTACTAAGAGAAGATTGCCAGTAAAACATTTTGCATTATGTTAGTCTTGCTATCTTACAGTGTGCCCTGCATTTAAATTGTATTGTTAAATAGATAAGCAGCAAACTTTCCATCTGTTATTCTTCCTCTCCTCCTTAAATATTGAGCAAATGACAAATGAATTTTGTTCCAAGAACATTCGGTATTAGAATGCCAGCAGGTTTTACTCCAGGTTTTCATGGCCAATTTGCACAGGTGAAGATCCAAGCAATTCCTTGGACTCATTCCAGGAAGAAACAGTAGGCAGAGAGAGCTCTGATGGCCAAACCTCATTCTTAAACATCTTCTCATCTTTGGCATCAGCATGTTTCAGTAATCATTTCATATGATAACTGCCTACATCTTAGAGCTTTAACGATGTAAAGGTTGGTATTTTCCTTTATCTCCTGACCTCTCTTTTCCAGTTTTTTTCCATGCACACAATTTACAGTACCATACTTTTTTTTAAATGTGATTGTTGCTTAGGTCAGGGATGAGTTCTGCCTAACTCTTAACTCTACAGTTTCTTGGAATTACCCTCCATGGCCATTTTGGCTTGGGCTGTAGAATTCAATTCAATTCAATTTATTAGATTTGTATGCCGCCCCTCTCCGAAGACTCGGGGCGGCTCACAACAATAATAAAAACAATATTCCAGCGAGAAATTATCAGGAACACAGCCTATTCAGAAATAGAGAATGACAGCGGTAGTATTCAGCCGTTTTGCACTGGTTTGTATGAACCATTGGCAGAAACTTGGCCTAGGTCGCCGAACCAGTAGCAATGGCCAGCTAGCCATGCCCCTGAATCGGTCTCCTGGTCGCTGCTCGCTCACCCTGCCCACCATGTTCATCGTCACCATGTTCTCCATGCCTTGCAAGTCCAATGGGATGTGCATGCACAAAGAATGTGGTGGTGATGGCACAGAAGCAGCTTTTTCCGCAACCTCCAGTACTTTTTGGCAGTCTGCAGCCAGCCACCACAGCCACAAAGCGGCTCTCAAAAAGAGCCTTTGCCAGTCGTTTTCCAGCAGCGGCGGTTGGAGTGGAGACCGCCAAAAACCCTGGTGGCCTTGCCTTCCAGACTCTAGACCAGCTGCCATGGAAGGTAAGCACCCAAAGAAGCATGGGGGAGGACGCAGGACTAGGGCTGGGACCACTAATGGAGGAGAAATGGGAGTGACTGGGGAAGGGAGGGTGGAGTAGATAGATAGAAATTCCAAAAAATTTCCTACCTTTTCCTTTGGATGTGGCTAGATGGGGGTAATGTGACCAAGTGGGCATGGTTGTGAGAGATGTCAAGTTGGCCACATCCACCCATTCACATGCTCCCCCACTTAGCCACGCCCACTGAGCCTTTTTTGGGGGGGGAACCCACCATTCCTTAATTTTCACACAATGGACCCAGTTCAGATCTGGACTTTTTTTTTTAAAGAAAGAAATCTACATCAGCGTTATGGGTTGATTAAAAACGATATGGATAAGGTGAATTCAAGAAAGTGATTGACAAACAAGCATCTTTAGCAATGCTTAGGACACTATATTTCTCCTAGCTTTGAGTCAAACCATACAGAAATAGCTACAACTTCCCTGAAAGATCTATATACTTTTCTTGGCAACAATATGAAGTGTCACTGCTTTTTCTAAATGTTCTTTAAACTTCCCAATCTAGTTTACAATCTTGAGATTACCTGGCAGCTTCCTATCCAAATACTAATCAGGCCTGAGATTACCTAGCAGCCTCCTATCCAAATACTAATCAGGCCTGACTCTATTTAGTTTAGTTATTTGAAATCAACCATGAAAATTAATTGCAACCCACTAGCTATGTGATATAGAACTTCGTAAAGCTTCAAAAGAGTGCTTCCCTTCAAGCAAAGCACACTCAAAGCAACTTCATGGAGAAATAACCATCCTTCTCTTCTGATATGAAATTTAACTTTGATGGGACATGTTTTAGAACTAAAGTTTGCATTGCAGGAAAAGGCTGAAAGCATCTGTTCTTCAGGATATACTAGAGAAAAAAATGGAGAGGAACTTTTTGTGGTGCTGGCTAAGACAGTGATGGCACGCCTGTTACTCAGAGTCTTTCTAGAAGCCTGGGGAGGGTGAAAACGGTCTCCCCCAACCCCCCCGAAAGCCCTCCGGAAGTAGAAAATGGTCCATTCGCCAACTTACGGTTGGACCGGAAGGCCTGTTTTTTTGCTCCCCTCAAGCTCCAGTGCCTTTCTAGGAGCCTGGAGAACACAAAAATGGCCTTACACTCACACACTCACACCATGGAAGTCCTCTGGAGGCCGGAAACCTTCCATTTGCCAAATTCCAGTTGGACTGGAAGTCCCATTTTTTGGCTCTGCCCAGGCTTCGGAGTCTTTCTAGGAGCCTGAGGAGGGCAAAAACGACCTTCACCCTCACTGTTTTCGCCCTTTTACTCACAGAAAGACTCTAAAGCCTGGAGAGAGTAAAATAATGGGACTTCTAGTCCAACCGGAAGTTGGCAAATGGAACATTTCCCACCTCCGGAGGACCTCTGAGGGGGTGGAAAAGGCCGTTTTCTCCTTCCCCAGGCTCCTAGAAAGACTCAGGGGCTTGGGAAAAACAAAAGGGGTCCTTCCCCATCCCTTCCAGAAGCTGGAAACAGCCTATTTCCTGACTCCCAGTGGGCCCAGAAAGTCCAAAAATCAGCTGGCCAGCTTGCACACCATGGACCTCAGCTCACATGACCCACTGATAGGGCTTCACGTGCCACTTATGGCACACATGCCAAAAGTTCACCATCATAGTCCTAAAGTATTTGTCCAATGAAGAGAAGATATTGATATGCAAAACCTCCTTTTATACCACTGGGCTTCTTATACCCAGTGCTTCTCACCAATGAATGACTGAGAGGGTTCAGTGGTGGGAAAGGATGTGCTCTTTCACATGGCTTGCCTTCTTACCAACACTGCTGAGAATGAGAGGTCATGAGTGCAAAAAACCCCTCCTTTTCCAACTATTGTCCAGCTAATGATAGATGGATTTATTTTTAAAGGTCTTGTTGGGAGAGCAATGGGAGAGGAACTTTCTCTATATATATTTGCTGAAGTATTGAAGCAACGTCTGAAGTTAATCCCATTATAAATAAATGTAGGTTATAACTTAAACTTTTCTTGAATTAAGGGTTGCAGCAAGAACACTGCTAGAACAGCATCTGCACCACTTAAAGCAATAAACTTCAGTAATAAAATGTACAACGGAAAAAAAACAAAACTATGTAATAAGTCGGACAGAGCACTCTCGTAGACAAGCAACGGTATGAGAACGTTTATTAAGAAAAGAACAGCAATATTCGAAATGACAGGTTATTTATAATAACCTGCTGGCAGAACAACCAATCCCGTAATGGCAACAAACCCGCCAAAACTAGGCTTTCTAACAACAACCAATAACATAAGGGGAGAGGTTTAACCAATCAGCTTAGGAGGATACATAATACTATGTCTTTCCTTTCCTGAATATAATCTTCAAATAACAACTACGTATAGCCAATTACTAAGGCTTACAAAATCCAACCTTCATTGATTTATTAGCTCAATTACTAAAACTGATCAATTACCTCAAATATCCAGAAATGTGATTGAGATAAGAAATACTAAGCTAAAAGCACATACCATACATATTATAATGGAAGATGAGATGACTTCAGGAACAATCCCAAATAAAAGTACAAAAATCCCAAAATAACAAACAACTACATTACTTGACAGCCAACACCTCTATTTGCCAAAATATTAAAATTCATTTGATCAGCACAAACCAAAACACAATACAAAAATGCCTGGAAAAAGTACTGTAGCCCCAAGAGAGGAAGAACTGAAACACTGCCACTTATTGGATATACATTGCCAACTTGCAAACAGATACATAGGACATTTGCAGAACTGCTTTTTCCAGCTATTTTTACCTATCCCACTAGGTCCAATGAAAGGGGCATAGTCCAAATGCCATCTGTCAGGAAATGGCATCTGATGGGATCTAAGGAACTAACTTTCTTCCGGAACATTTGTCCTCTAAAACACTATATATCACAAAAAATGCCCATCCCACCCCGATGGTGTCCGAAAAGCCTTGAAAACATAGCTCTTTGCTTAGATATAAGACTTGAGTATTATATCTAAGCAATTAAAAAAGGACTGCCATTTTCCTTTCCTCTTTTACTTTTTAAGTACCATATTTTTCAGAGTATAAGACACACCTTTTTCCTCTTCAAAAGGGGGCTGAGAATTTGGGTATGTCTTATACTCTGATGTGACTTTTTCAGAGCTTTTATCCCCTAGCCCTAGGGAGGTAGGGAGAGAGGGAGGTTGGTTGGTTGGTTGGTTGGGTATGTATGTATGTATGCATGTGTGTATGTGTGTGTGTATATGTGTGTGTGTGTGTGTGTGTGTGTGTGTGTATATCACATGTTTTTTTGCTGAATTTGAAAATTAAGGGAGACTAGGATAGATCTATTTCGGCCTTAATTTGGCCTCATCAGCTAGCCATACCCTCACTGGGACTTGAACCTGCAACCTTTGCCTTGTAAGGCAGAGAATTAATCTCTAGGCTACAGTATCCAATCCCTTCAGCTCTGCACAAGGGAAGGGTTACATATTTTTGTGTCGAATCACAAATATATATTTCTATACCACCCTTCTCAACTAACTCAGGGCAGCTTACAACATAATAAATAGAGATAGAAAACATGCAAGAAATCTAATATTAAAGTCTAAAAAAATCTAAAACCCCATTACCTAAAAAACACAATCATCCATATTCATCCAACTGAATTAAACCATTCATAACATCGGCCAGAGTTAGTTCTTAACACTCACGACCCCCCCCCCATGCCTACTGACAGGCATTGGGGAGGGCTTGCGAAAGGCCAGGAGGGTGGGGTTGGTACGAACAAACAATTAAAAAAAATAAAAACTTTATTTGGCACTTAGATCTACTGTTGTGAGATGGGCAGCAATATATTGTAAGTTTCATAAAATAATATGGGAGTGTATTTTAAAATAGTACTAAAAACTACTGAACTATGTATAAATTGGTGCAGCACATCACCCTGGGACAACACAAAAAACAGCCTTTGAAGACACCCCCCAAAAAATCGAAGAATCATCATTAAATCTATAACTACCAGGTTACCCTTATACTTTGTTAATGAAATAAATTTATCTGACAAAACTTTTAGGAATTATTATTGCCCATTTTATTAAGGCACTTTTAAACTTTCTTTTTCATGAATAGTGAAATTTTCAATATTAGTTTATAACTTCAAAGCTATTTTGTAATTTGAGACCCAAAATTATACAATGTATCATACATTAAAAAGAATGCCTTGTTTTTGTACTTTGAGATTATATGTCCACCCTTAAAAATAAAACAAGACTCTGAACAGTAGTTAAAGTGTCCTTTGACTTAGAATAAACTGTCAAGAGAGAGGAGGAAGCTATATTATTTCCAAATTGCATTTGCAAACAAGCCTACCATATGGATGTAATTTATTAAATTTGAGTCATTCTATTGTTGCACAGTTCATCAGAATCTATCATTACTCATAAGGGACCAATTTTAAATAAATGTGAATTAGTCCTTTGATCTGAAAAAAGTTCAGACTCATAAATGCTGAGATGGTACTTCATAAAGTTAGTCAAAAACAGTAGAGCTGCTCTTTTTAAAAAAAAAAAAAAGTTCTGTATTTTTTCCTGCCTAATGGCGCTTTTTGACTTCTTACTCCATTACCTACTTTCACATTTCTTATGAAAGAAAAATGTATCCAGACTGCAATTTTTAGACTATATACAAATCAAACAAACTGTGCTAAAACAATAAGTTATCCGAACAAAGGAGGCACATTTTGATCCAAAATTTTGGGGAAATAAATAAATAAAATTTAATATTTGTTGGTACATTCTATCCCTCCTCCAAAAGAAATGAGGTGTTAAAATACACTGGAGCCTCCAGTTTAGCAGATTGTTCCAATGTTTAAGCAATATATAATATCAGAGCACATTTACTGTCATCCAGTAGGAGGTCTCACTTTTTGCTATAAAAGGATGAAGAATCAAAACAATTCTGTATACCCGTGGTGGCGAACATTGGCACGCAGGCCAGAGGTGGCAATCAGAGCCCTCTCTGTGGGCACGCCCAGTTCCATCGCATTTCTCCATCATACAACACGGAGCCACAATGCGACCCTGGGTCGGGCCAGCCAAAAAAAGCCACTGACATCCGGTCAGTTACTTTTCCTGCAGAGCTGTCTGTGTTAGTGCGCTGCTCCTGGGCTCATCAGCCTCCAGACATGGAAGAGAGAGAGAGCGAAAGAGGGGAGGAAACAGAGAAAGAGAGAGGGAGGGAAAGAGGCAGGTAGGAAAAGAGAGAGAGGTAGAAAGAGAAAGAGAGGGAGAGAGGGAAAGAGAAGGATGGAACAGGAGAAGTGAGAAACAGAGAAGGAAAAGAGAAACAAAGCAAGAAAAACAGAGGGAGGGAGAGGGAGAGAGGGAGGGAGGGAAAGAGAGAGAGAGATGGAGGGAGGGAAAGAGAGAGGAACACAGAGAGAGAAAGAGACAGAGAAAGAAGGAAAGCGATGGGGAGGGAAAGAGAGGAAAGAGAAATGATATTTTAAAAAATATCTTTTTTATTGTTGCTAAATGTAATATTTCAAAAGCAGAAAAAAATGAACTATTATAAAAGTGCATTTATCACTTTTATCTTAGAACTATTAGCTGACTTCTGCCTTGTTTATCATTATTTTAAGTAGTAAAATCTCAGGACTCAGTACGCCAAGTGTGTTGGCACTTAGCGATAAATAAGGGGAGTTTGGGTTGCAGTTTGAGCCACCCCGAGTCTTCAGAGAGGGGCGGCATACAAATCTAATAAATAAATTAAATAAATAAATAAACTTGGACTCTAAAAGGTTCGCCATCCTTTCTATATACAGAGGTTTCATTACTCTTCGGTTGCGGAAGTAGCAGGAAATGTGATCCCTGCTCTATTGCACTGCAATTTTTATATTATAAAGACCTAAAGGCAGTTTTCCTTTTGTTCCTGGACAAAAAGAATAGAACATTTATTACCATTTACAATATTACTCTCATTCAAAAGTTATATAAGAGGCAGTTAAGCTTGGATCTGTTTTATTCTTTTATGTTTCTATCTGTATTGACAGTACTGGTGAATGACTGTAAAGGAACTGAATTAATTTTTCATTGAGGCAAGTAAAATGTGGGACAATTAATCAGCTTTATGATAAGAGGATCTTGGCAGATGTTCATAGAAATGCTTCTTTCACTGAGACAAACCCACAAAATAAACATGTAAAAGCTGATAGATCATTTCCGTTATCTAAAAATCTGTAATTTTCTTTGTCTCATTTTCACAAACTGCACTGCACTAAAATGCATCACCAAAATAGACATGAGATTGATTTTATATCCTACAGGAGATAGGAACATAGTCACATTTGTGTCTTCACTGACTTTTTTTTCCTTTTCTTTTACCTTTTCAACCTTATAAATACAATCTCCCTTCACAATTTGTCTACATTTTACTAAAAACATTGTCAAGCTGCATTCAGGCATGAGAATGTGGTTATTAATGATGTCAACATGAACATGTGTTCCCGTTCGTTTTGCTTTTATCCAAAACCCAAAGCAAAATCATTTCTCTTTCTTCCAGCTTTAGTAAATTCAGCAGCTTCTGCTCTTTTTCTTCTTCAAGTATAAATTATGCTCATATCATCATTAAAGATCTAAAAACAACCCTCACACTTAAATAAATAAACATATCAATGGCATTCTATCATTAAAAGTATTATTCCAGTTATACAAAATTGAACTCTAATTTTCTCTCACGCATATGCAAATCTATGTTCTTTGTTGATATTCAGTACTGTTTTGCATTAGCAAATGCATTTAATGGTAATATATTTTAAATGATATCATTCAAGGGTCATTTTGCTTATGATTTTTTTAAATTAAAATCTTTCCAAACAGAGAAAAATCTCTGTACATGCTTAGAATAAACATCTTTTCCAGACACTGAGAAAAGGATAATCCCTTTCTGGGAAAGGATATTTGGCTGGAGCTGCCAAGATTTTTTAAAATGTAAAATTGCCATCTTTAGTAGCAACTGGAGACCAATCAGGGTATCTGTTTTACCATCAAAAACATAAAAGAGAAATGTTTACAGTTAACTAAACATTAAGACTGAATAATAAAAAGATATACAATCTGTGAATAGAATAGTACATATACTTTGCATGTTAAACAGTAGTTAGGGTAAACTTTGCAACCTTTTTAAATTTCAAAATGACTTGCTGGAGGAATATTCTGCTCTGAACTAGCATGATTGTAAATCACAAGCGGTATTCGTTTAGTCTGTTTACTAAGAAATTACAACAACAAAATCCACCATTAAAATATATGCAAGATTGATTTTATATCCTACAGTAGATAGGAACCTAGTCACAACTGTATATCTGATAATCAGGCAGCATACAAGTTTAATAAGTAAAAACAAATAAATTTGCACAAAGTTGAATCCAAAGAGAGACCCATACCCACCCCATAAAAAGGTGGAGGTTTTTCATCTTTCTTTCTTCAAGGATCAACTGCTTCAGTTCTATCAAGCCTCTCTTCTACTCAAGGGAGATCATGTACTCAAATGCTAAGATATAATAAATTACAGTATGTCCTAATTTATATAGTGGGCACCCTTTATAATAATTTCAGATTGTTCTAAAAGCTTAGTAGAAGAGAGGCTTAGCTTTTAGAAACAGAAAATAGCTCACTCTGTGGACAAAGTGTCCTTCTCTACCAGATAAAAGGCATTCCAAGAAGTTCTATAATTGATCTTGTAATAAACGTCTTTTAATCTTTTAATCTTTCTGAATAGACTGAGAATATTCAGTAAAAATTCTCATAAAATAAATTTCACATGCTTGTCATTGTCATGTCATTATAGTGGCTACTGCTACTTTATTAAAGCACCTTTTATCACTGGAGTTTAATTCCTGGTGATTCCCCCTGGTTGGTTCTGGCAACAATACCAAAATGATTTGCTGTCATTTTCTTCCTGGGACTTCATACTTTAAGAAAAAAAATAGGCTTTCTCTGATTTGGCCCCATTTTACAAAATGTACTACAGCTTTTACAAAAAAACTACAGCTTTCTTGTTTACATCAGAAAAGAAATGCCTGTTTATATCTAGTCATGCAGTTTGAAGATAATGAGGGTTGTATCTGAATATCTTGAAACTCAACATTAAGAAAACTAAGATCATGGCATCTGGTCTTCTCAATTCCTGAAAAATAGATCGGGAAGAAATGGAGGTAGTGACAGATTTTATTTTCCTGGGCTACAAGATCACGGTAGATGGGGATTGAAACCAAGAAATTAAAAGACGCTTACTCCTGGGGAGGAAAGCTATGACAAATCTAGACAGTATACTAAAAAGCAGAGACATCACCCTGCCAATGTAAGTGCGTGTAATCAAGGCTATGGTTTTCCCGGTTGCAATGTATGGCTGTGAAAGTTGGACCATAAGGAAGGCTGAGCGCCGAAGAATTGAGGCCTTTGAACTATGTTGCTGGAGAAGATTCCTGCGAGTCTCTTGGACTGCAAAGCAATCAAACCAGTCAGTCCTAGAGGAGATCAAGCCTGACTGTTCTTTAGGAGGCCAAATTCTGAAGATGAAACTCAAACACTTTGACCATCTAATGAGAAGGAAGGACTCACTGGAAAAGAACCTAGTGTTGGGAATGATTGAGGTGGATGGATGAAGCAATAAGCATCAGCTTAAATGGACTCCAAAGGATGGTAGAGAGCAGGAAGGCCTGGAGGAATGTTGTCTACTGGGTCAGACACGACTTCGCAACTAACAACAACAACAAGCTGAATATCTGAAGAGAGAGAGAGACTTGCACCTCCATTCAGAGGCAGTATATCTCCATACTACAAACCTGACCCAAACTATGGATTAATTCCAAGTCCAAAGCCCACAATTATTCTGCCAACAGTAATGGGTATTATTATGATTCATTTACTAAAAGGATAATGGCCTTGGGGAGCAGGGGAGAGACAGAGAAGCAAACAGCCCTCTCGAAATAAGGGAAGAATAATTATCCATTAAACATGTTAACAGTACTATAAATTGCCTATTTGGCAATAACATCAGCATGTATGCACAGCACCTTTTCAACTAATGAAGAGCGTCCAATTCTCAGACCCAATTTAGCACACTGTTTACGCTTCTTTATTCTTTTCTCTTTCCCCCCTTTCTTTTCCTGATTAATGAGGTCAGGAAAAATGCTTCATGCCAATAATAGTTTGTATTAACCACAGGAAGCACGACTCAGTACTTTTCCTCACAATGCCTGTTAGCAAGGAATAAAAGAATAGGAGAAGAACCCGAACAACTAAGTTCACCCACAAATTGCCCAAGAAAGAGCATTCAGCCCGCCAACAGCGCTTCAGGAAGATTCATAAGTGACAGCTATATTTAAAGCAAAATACTCATTTCAACTTAAAGGAATCAAGATTTTTTTTTACTGGCAACTTGGCCTTCAGCCAATAAAGAGCAATAATACTAATATTATCAACAACTACTCCTTTTTTTACCAGTATTACAAAATGAATAATTAGCAATTAGCAGTACAGTACTGTATCATAAAATGATGGCTGTTATTTATTTGTATCTCTGGAATAAAATAAAAAAACCCCATCCACACAATTACAACAGATGCCAAAACTTGGAGGCAAAATTTGGATGGGATCTTTGTGACTCATGTATATCAAAAATAAAAACCACACATCACAGACACATTCAAATCATGCAGATTTGGGAAAGGGATGCTACAGGATGAGGCTTCACTTTATATAACCTCTGAACTCTAAATCATGAGAATACAGTGTTCAAAAAATATTAATTAAAAAATACTTCGCAGATTTTTTTCTATACCACAGTTTTTCCCGCCCGATGATATCATACATCATCGCAAACTAATAATTTTTGCAAACAAATAATTTTTGCAAACAAAAAAAAATTATTGTTAATAAATAATTATGTTTATAAATACATGATCACTAAGTGTCTTATTCAATGGTGAGTACCAGTAATAATGGTGAGTAAATGGTTGTTAAGGGAATGGGAAATGGTAATTTAGGGTTTTAAGTGTTAAGGGATGGCTTGTGATACTGTCCATAGCCAGAAATGGTGTATTTACTTCCGCATCTCTACTTCGCGGAAATTCGACTTTCGCTGGCGGTCTCGGAACGCATCCCCCACGAAAATTGAGGGAACACTGTATACCGCTTTCGTCCACAGAACAAGGAGAAGAAGCAGTATGTTTGTATTAGGTTCTAAAACTGCAGTGGCCCAAAAGTATCGAGTTCATGAGGCTTGCAATACAAGAAGGGTAGCTGTCTGTTTTTCTCTTCCAAATTTCAGCATTTTTTTCCTCTGTCTGTCTCATTTCTGAGAAAAATAAGAGGAAATATTGTTTAAAAATGACTCTAAGAATAAAGTTGAGAAAGCTCCCAAAGCACAGCTTCTTTCCAACCACTTGCTTAAATGTTTGTGCATACTATACGGGTGCGCTACGAAGTACAGGATGTACTGCATATGCTATATAATCACATAAATGTTGAGCACAACACAGCAGCAGGAAAATTTGACCTGAAAAACCAACAAAACCAAACGCACGTAATTTAATAAATTATAAACCTATTTTAATGGCATTGTCAGGACATGAGTATAGATAAGATAAGATGAGTATAGACCAGATAAGAAGAGAGGAAAGGTAGGCATAGATCAATCATTTTTGTTTCTCTTAGTTTATTATGTTTATGAATCAGTCAAGTTAGGTTTTTTTACAATTCATTTTTAAAGTTACCTTAAAATTCATCCCATGCTGAAGGGCTCCCCTCTCCTCTCACCCGCTCACTTTATAGCCGGCGCCTTTCCTTCATTGTAGTGACCCCTCAGTTTGGCTGAAGCCGAGTTGATCCAGCCGGGGCAAAGTGCCCTTTTTTGCCTTTCCATGCCCAAACGTTCCGGGAGGCAACCTCGCACTGGGTGTATGGGAGGCAGCGCGAGGGAGTCACCACAGCGAAGTGGTTTATTCCCTCTCCAAGCGGCCAGAGAAAGGAAAATACTCTGTTTGCTCTGGACTGGCAAAGCCTCCTTAAGCGCCACCAAAAGGCTCCTTTGGCAGCCCAGAAAAGCCCGAGATGGCCGGGATTAAAGGGTGAATTGCAGGAAACTGGCTGGGCCTTTGTGCCGCTCTCAAATTTCCTCGGGTTCTTAAGTAGAAAATAGTTCTTAAGTAGAAGCAAACAAATCTTGAACACCCGGTTCTTATCTAGAAAAGTTCTTAAGTAGAGGTGTTCTTAAGTAGAGGTACCACTGTATGCTTCATTCAAAATGCACTATTCATAAATCTTCTAATGCAATAAAACCAATAATATGGGGTTTTTTGGATCCTAGCCAATATTTATTATGCGCGTAACAAGTAGCAGCTGTTCCATTGTTAATTTTTTTAATGATTTGTTTTTCAATCTTAAAGAGTCACATAACTTGGCTAATTTTGTTGTTTTCAGAGTATTTCACAGCACCACCTCCATTATATTAAGTTCAAATTATTAGACTTATTTTTAAAGACTGCTTTATTGTTGTTCTAGACGACTTAACAAAATGAAGTTTTTAAAAATAAATGCCCAGTGCTATTGTATCTTCTTTTAAATAATAGAGAATAATGTATACTTCCAGAAAGCCACATCAGTTTTAAAGAACTGAAAAAGTATAACCTGAAATGTAACAGTGTCCTGTTTTAGTATTAAGATAAGGCAGCTGAATTAATCCAAGTTTAGGTTCATGTTTAGTCATCTTTGGAGTGGATCTATTTAAAAAATTGGGAGGTATGTAAGGATTTCTTACATTTAAGAAAACTTTCTGGCATTAATATACTGCCATAATGTACATTTCTCCAATTCTTTGCTATTTCTATGGGTCAGGCACACATGCCTAGAAATACACAGCAAGCAGTGTATAACATCTGTGCTGTTTTTTGTTTGGCAAATTGCTGGGAGGCAGAGATCTTTTTTCCTTGTTTTCCTCCCCCAAAATTAAGGTGTGTCTTATATTCCCCAAAATATGGTAAATCTAAGTGCTATTGCTATTATTATCAAGACCTTTCATTTGCCTTTTCAAGAACAAACCATGATCTCTGATACGTACTTTTAAAATAGGAACAAATCATAGATTTAAGCATCTTTGAAAGAGTTTGAAAAAGGTTTCCCATGATTTTGTTTAGCTTTGCCTACTAAATTGCTCTGCTCAATAAAAAGGATCAAAGCAAAATCCTATGTTGAGATATAACAATGTTACGTTTTATTTTGAACCATGCTGTAGTCTGTGTTATATATTTCTACAAATACCTCATTTATTAGTTCATTATATTTATATATTGCCAGACTAAAAAAAAATCTCAATGGTTTACATATATAAATATGAAACATCATAAAAACCTAAAATCAAAAAAAGACAAGTCCGCCATAACATATGATGACATTCATTATCCAAAGTAGTTTTGTATAGAATAGCTGTGTCTTCTATAGTTTCTGGAAGGTCAACAATGACACCGATATAATTTCTAAAGAGAAGCTGTCCCATAATACATGGGCTGCAACTGAAAAATATCACCTACTCCATTGCCTCACAGATCTTGTGGACCATTTTTAAAAATGGCCAAATGGAATTAAAATGAATCCAATGTGGGAATGCAAGCAAAGATTAGCAAATTTTAAGTAGTCAATGTTCATTTTTGGAAAATTCAGATACAGTGATACCTTGTCTTACGAACTTAATTGGTTCCAGGAGGAGGTTCGTAAGGTGAAAAGTTCGTAAGACGAAACAATGTTTCCCATAGGAATCAATGTAAAAGCGAATAATGCCTACAAATCCTTCAGGAAAATCCCAAACTTTAGAAGGGAGGCAAACAGAGGGCAGGGAGGAGCAGCAGGGAGGAGCAGCGAAAGGGGGCAGGTGGAAGAAGCAAGGCTAGGCTAAAGGGTGAGTGGAAAGGAAGAAAGGCAAGGGGGGCGCCCCTCCCTTTTCTTTCTTTCATAGACACCCTTTCAGTGCCTCTGCAAGCACTCCGTTCTCCTAGCTTTGTTAATACAAACTCTTTCTGTCTCCAAACCGCCCCTCCCTTTTCTTTCTTCAAAAAAGAAAAAAAAAGAAACCCCTTCATCCCAGCAGCAGCGGCTTGGGTTCATAAGGTGAAAATAGTTCGGAAGAAGAGGCAAAAAAATCTTAAACACCGGGTTCGTATCTCAAAAAGTTTGTTAGAAGAGGCGTAAGATGAGGTACCACTGTATTCCCCTAATACCACCTAATTTGTTTGCTTGCTTTAGGGTATTTTGGCTATATTAATAGAGAAGAATAATACAGTACAATCCTTGTTGATGGCTTCTTTCATCTCATAATTAACCCAAACAAGGTGCATTCCCTGCATATTCTACAGATCCTGACTCTTCATTCCTCTCTCCCGGTGGTGAATATTTTCTTCTGCTTGATCCCCCACACTCTACTCAAACTTGGTTAGAAAGAATGCCAGTTCATCTGTTAAGAGCAATTAAATTTCTTCCTTCTACTCATACAGCTAGCTGGGGCAAAGCTGTGAAGGGAAGCAGCAGAAATACATTAAAATCTCTATTGGCTACAGCCCCACTGATAAGTTATAAATTTTCATTAACAGATTTGCGAAGACAATAAGGCTAAGGCTAGTTGCAACCGATTTACAAAACTACTCCCTCTTCTTAGCACCATACTGACCAGAAGGGCATGCAGAGGTACCTCTACTTAGGAACTTAATTCGTTCTGTGACCAGGTTCTTAAGTAGAAACGTTCTTAAGTAGAAGAAATTTTTCCCGTAGGAATCAATGTAAAAGCAAATAATGTGTGCAAACCCATTAGGAAAGAAATAAAAGCTTGGAATTTGGGTGGGAGGAGGAGGAGAAAGAAGGGGAGGAGGACAGTCGCTGCCGAAGGAGGAAGGTGAGGTGAGGGAATTATAAAAAATCCAAAACTTTAAAGCTTAAAAAAAAAAAGAGGGACTCTGAGGCTGCCTCCCACACACTGCGCCAGAGAGAAACCCAGGCGGGTGAGAGGGGGGAACCTCCCGCCCCTTTGACCGAAAGGCTGCTGCTGCTACTTGCTTCCTCTTCCTTCCCATGCTGAAGGGCTCCCCTCTCCTCTCGCTCGCTCGCTCGCTTTGTAGCTGGCACCTTTCCTTCACTGTGGTGACTCCTCAGATTGGCTGAAGCCGAGTTTATGCGGCTGGGGCAAAGTGCCCCCTTTTGCCTTTCTGCACCCAGACGCTCCTGGAGTCAACCTCACGCTGGGTGTATGGCAGGCAGCGCGAGGGAGTCACCACAGCTAAGTAGTTTATTTCCTCTCCAAGTACCCAGAGAAAGGAAAATGCTCCGTTTGCTCTGGGCTGCCCAAAGCAAAAGGAGCATTTCTTTTCTCTGGGCGCTGGCAGAGGTTTATTCTCTCTCCAAGCGCCCAGAGAAAGGAAAATGCTTTGTTCACTCTGGACTGCCAAAGCCTCCTTAAGCGCCGTCGAAAGGCTCCTCTGGTAGCTGAGATTGCCAAGATTAAAGGAGGAATGGCAGGAAACTGGCCAGGCCTTTGTGCCGCTCTCAAATTCCCTGGGAAATTTTTCCGGGCTCGGATTCTTAAGTAGAAAATGGTTCTTAAGAAAAAGCAAAAAAAAACCTTGAACACCTGGTTCTTATCTAGAAAAGTTCTTAAGTAGAGGCATTCTAAGGTAGAGGTACCACTGTATATTAGAACAGTGCAACATCAGCCTTGAATTGATTAAATCAAGGGTCCACAAGCTGCTGCCCACTACTGGGCTTTGAGCCATTCAGAACCACAGAATGGGTGGGAAGTGCATGTGCATGCATCTACACGTGTGCATGTTACAGGCAAACCATCTCCCCTCCCCCTCACCCCAGTCACCAAAGCCAAAAAAGCTGGGGAACTGTGGCTTAAATAACTAAAAGCTGATGTCCTTTGTTGACTATTTTTCTAATCCAGCTATGCATTTATGGTGTAAATTACACTATATTTCTATTAAATGCAGATTATTTTATTATTTATTTTATTTATTTATTTTGTCCAATACACAATGAGGGTTTTAGTGGGTATTTATCTATATACACATAGTAAAATACATGATGAAGGTTATAGAGGAGATACTCATAGTAAAATATATCTAAGAAAGAATAGAAAAGAAGGTGTAGTAATAGAACATATCAATGAAAGAATAGAAGAAGAGATATAGGAATAGAAGAAAAGATATAGGAAATATAGGAGAGCAATAGGACAGGGGACGGATGGCACTCTAGTGCACTTGTACTTGCCAATACTATTCAATCATGGAGTTTATATTTAGCAAAATAGTTTACATATTGGCATCACATTTTATTCTGGATGAAACTGCAACAATTCTGCTATGAACTTGGCCTATTGGCCTTTTCCAACCTGATTCAATGCAAATAGATAAAAGTACGACTTTCAGAAACTCATCCCCAACATTTTAACCATGCTGGTTGGTATTCTGGAAGTTGCAGTTATCCGAATGACATCAGGTTGAGAAAGGTTAACTTATTGTCATGTACTATTTCACTATCTCTTTTCAGACAAAGCCATGTCATGATTAATGTCATCATCAAAACCTCAACTTGAAAGATAAATTAATGAGAAAGCCAGTTCTTTTCAGAACAGCAGGATTGTTGAGAAATTTATCACTGGGGGGGGGGGACAAGACAGACATTTACTAAAGAAAAGAATTATGAGTGATGGCCAATCTACATGCTAATAGTTGCATTTTAGGGGGGGTTTTCTGACAAAATGAAAAATTACTCAGAGAGCAACAAAGTTCTGTTAAGAATAAATCATGCTTAGAGGAGAACCATAAGCAAAAAAAACCCACTTTATGACACAGAGGAAGACAAATAATTATTTCCCACTAATCGCATAAAATCTACAATTTAAATGGCTGAATAGCCAAAATTCCTTCACTTTTATAACTCAGAAGTAGCTACTGTTTTCTTTTTAGTGGTAATTTTCCTTTTGTCAGCTTTTGCCACTACCTGATTGAACTGCTGTAACATGCTGCACATGCAATTACCATTAAACAGTACCCTAAAGTTACAACTGTTGCAGAACATGGCAGCTTGTGCAGTATTGGATACTCCTAGTTCAGGGGGGAAATGCTCCCAGTTTGATCATGCCTGTCAGTCGTTGGAGAACCAGACACGAAGGGATTGCGAGGTTCCACCCATCCGCCATTTGGGCTCTTTTACTTTCTGCGCATCCACAGAGGGTAAAAGAACACAAATGGCGGCATCCAGGCAGGTGTGTGGAGCCTCGTGCTCCCTTCACAACTGGCTCTCCAACAACTGACAGGCACGAGCGAATCAGGAGCCTTTCACTCCTGCCCTGGTTTGCCATGGCTTCCAATTTCTTTCAGGGTGGAATTCAATTATTATTATTATTATTATTATTATTATTATTATTATTATTATTATTATTATTATTATTTATTAGATTTGTATGCCGCCCCTCTCCGAAGACTCGGGGCGGCTCTAGTTTTCACTTTTAAAGCTCAATACATGGCACAGTGGTTAGAATGCAGTACTTCTGCTGACTACCAATTACCAGCAGTTTGGCAGTTCAAATCTCACCAGGCTCAAGGTTGATTCAGTCTTCCATCCTTCTGAAGTCAGTAAAATGAGGACCCAGATTGTTGAGGGCAATATGCTGCATGCAACCCTCCCGAGCTTCGTTTTCAATGGCAGAGGCACTGTGGGCCACTGTTCCCGGGTTTGACACCCCTGGTCTAGTGGGACCTGAGAAGTGTGCCCTTTCTACAAAAGCCCCTATCTGTGGAATTTTCTCTTGAAATTCAACTGCCCCCCCCCCGCCCCCCAATATTCTTAACTTTTTGGAAAGCAGTGAAGACCTGGCCTTTCCCCCAGGTTCTGGAAGAATAAAGTTAGAGCTGAGGAACTTTATATAGGTAGTCCTCAATTTACATGAGACCAGAATTTTCATTGCTAACCAAGGTGGTTGTTTAAGCGAGTTGTGTCGTATTTTATGACATTTTTCCTCAAGATTCTTAAGTAAATCATTGCAGTTATTAAGTGAATTGTGAAGTCATTAAGAAAATCTGGCTTCTCCCATTAACTTTACTTGTAGCAAAGTGTATGTTTTCAAACTAAAAGACCCTACATGTACCTCAAATCGCAAGGAATTGTGAATTACTGGTACAGCTCATTCTGAAAGCTGATCCCAAGCAGATGCAGGGAGCCCCTTTGAAAAAAACCAAAAACCTAGAATTTTTTGTTATTTTTTCCCCCCTGGATTGTGGCCACTGCTTTAGAATGGAAACATCTGAATAATTGCCTTTTCCTTCATTAGATTATAAGGCATATGCTTTGAATAACAGACTTCAAGGTATGTTTCACATGACAAACTAGTTGGCCTTTCTATATGGCGAAACACCCCCTTCTACCACTGCAAAAATGCAGATCTTGAATGTCTGAAATAATATGATCCAGAACAAAGTTTACTTTAGATTTTTCCATCAAAAGTCTGTTGAGAATACTATCTGGAGGCAATGAACCGGGCGAGTTCCCTTTTTTGAATAGGTAATTTTTCCCAATCTTTCTTCCGTCAAAAAATTAGCTGCTTAGACCTGAAAATTCTATTCTTAGAATAGCTTTCTCTTAAGGTTGATTTTTTTGTAGGGAGGGGAATTTTCACAAGGTCAAATAAGCACACTCTGTTATATATGAACTTTCTTTCTAAAGGCAATGCTTCAACCGTCCTTCGACAACTAGAATTGAGGAAAATGGCATGTTCCTCTCTACAGGATTGTACAATATAATGGAACCTCCTGCAATTAATAACTGTTGCTTGAGCGTTGTGGGGAAAAGGGAAGGTCTTAGGAGATTTTCTTCAAAAATCCTGTGGTTAAACAGGTTTTATGCCAGGACAAATACAAAATATACATTCCAAAATAATTTTCTGTCGCTTGAATTGCTTGTCATCCAATTATTTTATCTCCAGATATTCTGTTTAAAAAGGGTTGGATTCATGAGACTAATAAAAGATGGCTCTCTGCCAACTGTTCAGAGATGGTTGAAGTATTTCATTGCTTCAGGATGTTTCAGATATTTAAAGGCAAACTACTAACGGTTCTACTGAACAAAGGCACGGGTGTTTAAATTCCACAGCTTCACTTCCTATGCTGAACTCCTATTTCTAGCAGTCAATATTTATATTGCAACTGAATTTTCAATTAACATTAGTCAACAACTATATTACCTTCCAAATTTCTGGTTCACAACGTGGGGCTTATGGGGAGGGAGGGTTGATTTTTAATAGGGGCAATTTGAACCTTGTTGAAACCAAGTTAATGGCCTTTTAAGCTTCCTCCACATGAGTAGGAGTTCACGTTTTGAATAGTAAGAATTATATGTCATGGGGGGGAATCAGGATTTTAGAGATGCTTAGGTGGGGGGCATGAGCAAAAAAAGGTTGGGAACCACTGTTCTAAATGAAAGCTACATATCAGGGGAAAAAATAGATGTTATATGGTTAGGGATTATCACATTTACTAAATGTTGGTATAAACTGCCAACTTTACACCCTTTAAATTTCAAATCCCAGCATTTTCAACAAAGGCCAAGGAATACTGGGAATTGACCCACATATTTGGTAGGCACCCATTTGATGAAGGCTTCTTTAACAGAGTGAAGCGTGAGAAAACAGCTAGCAATGAAAGTAACATTGATAGGAAGGAAGGCTACAAAGATACTAAAATGAGAAGTACTTTTGCTCCCATGGAAAAATTACAACAAAGATATTGAAGTCAATACATTTTACTTACCTAGAAACTGAATTGAGTCCCTATATAATAAACCGTAAGGTAAAAAAACCATGGCTTTCCTAAACAGGGTAGAAAATGAAACTGAAAATATATGTTTGTTATATTTCACATTTTTAACTGCCTTAAAATACAAATGCAAAGGTTTCACTTGTTGTAATATTTAACAAGAGAGCATTAATTTCACTTTGAATTAGGTCAGAAAATTTCAAAGGGATTTTTTTCCTCCATTAATTTGTATCTTATAAATTCTCAAAGATTTCAAAGAGGTAAGTAAGGGGGAAAAAGGTTTTTGTTCTCTCCGGACTCCAGAACTATGCTGCAAGCCTCCTATACTCTCTGTGTGCCCCATTTTTTGCAAAAACAGGGGCATTTTGGCCTTCCACGTCCCCCAGAGCTCTCTGCAGGCCTTCCAAACCGTCTGCACACCCCATCTTTTGCAAAAATGGACCATTTTTCACTTGTTTTTGGAAAAAAAATGCCCTTGTTTTTGTGAAAACAGCCTGTTTTTCACCCGTTTTTTGCAAAAATGGGAGTGTTTTTGCCCCGGCCCCCAGGAGCACTCTGCAGGCCTCCCGAACCCTCTGTACAACCTGTTTTTGCAAAAAAATCAGGCTATTTTCACAAAGAAATGGATGCGGAGGAGGGGCTTTGGGAGACCAAAAATGGCTTTATTCAGTGTATAAGACATGCCGAGAGTCCCATCCTCTTTTAGGGGGGGAAAAGGGTCGTTTTATACTCCAAAAAATGTGGTATATATTTTTCCCATTATAAATCAATATATTTAAATGTTTTTATTGAATATATACATTAAAAACAGGGTACAGAAAGGCAAAGGGAATATATATAATGTACATTCTAACATTTATAATTTTCTTATATAGTACACGTAGGTATAAATCAAAAGATGTTCTTTTTTTCTTATTTAATACTTTATTAATTTTTCGTACAAACAGACATACATACATTTAACATATAGTTGGGGTTACAATTACCCCACTTATCTTAGAAGTCTATTTTAATACGGAAAAAAATATACTAGTAATTCATGAAAAGAAGAATTTTGTTTTATATAATTCAAATGTTATAACAAGAAAATAAAAAAAAATTATTCTAATATATTTAAAAATTTCCATATCATTTAAATTTTATTTTTCTTTTTGTTTATCCATATATAAACTTTGTTCCAAATAGTATAAAATTCTGATTCTTCTTGACTGTTCAACCGTCTTGTCATCATATCCATTTCTGCACAATCTAAAATTTTCTTTATTACTTCGTCTTCCTTGGGAGTATCTTCTCCCTTCCAATTTTGTGCGTAAACTATCCTGGCCACTGTCAAAATATGAATAATTAAGTAAAAAGTATCTTTCTTATATTTCTGCTTCATTATACCTAATAAAAAAAATTCTGGAGGTTTTTCTATATCCTGTAGTGTAATTTCTTCTAACCATTTTTCTATCATTTTCCTATATAACTTAGCTTTATGACAAGTCCACCATTGGTGATAATAAGAACCTATTTCTTGTTTGCATTTACAACATTTTGGGGACATATTCGGGAACATCTTGGCAATTCTATTTGGTGGGAGATGCCACCTATAAAACATCTTAATTTGATCTCGTGTTTTTAAAGGAAACCCCGCTAACTACCTGTCAGATAATGCTCATGAGAAATATGGGCAGAACCATAAAATATTTTTCCAAATATCAAGAATACCACTAATAAACTGATAAATATAGGGTAATTGTATACTAAGGTTATACTAGCATTAGGAGTATAGTATACACAAAATCCCCAATCCTGCAATATTGAAAGTAATATTGGATATAAATACATGTGAACAATATGTTTGCCGCTTTCAGATGATATATTTTAAGTAAACTAACTCGTTGTATATTGTGAGTAACTATGCAAGAAATAATCTCAGGGGAACAATAAACAAGGAAAGCACAGCCAGGTAATTGAAAAACAAATTTCAAGAGCAGCGGGCAGCCCTTCTGCAGATGCAGACTGTGCTTTTACTTCTAGGTGAAGAAAAAGCTTTTCTTCCCCCTCATATGTTTTATCAGGAAAGACTTAATGAACTCAATCTGTATAGTCTGGAGGACAGAAGGAAAAGTGGGGACATGATCGAAACATTTAAATATATTAAAGGGTTAAATAAGATCCAGGAGGGAAGTGTTTTTAATAGGAAAGTGAACACAAGAACAAGGGGACACAATCTGAAGTTAGTTGGGGGAAAGATCAAAAGCAACATGAGAAGATATTATTTTACTGAAAGAGTAGTAGATCCTTGGAACAAACTTCCAGCAGACACGGTTGGTAAATCCAAAGTAACTGAATTTAGACATGCCTGGGATAAACATAATATGTTTCAGAAACCACAGAAACTACATAATAGCTTCAGAAACCAGCTGCAGATTATATTTCAGACAGTTAACTCAAATTTACATACATACATACATACATACATACATACATACATACATACATACATTCATTTGTTTTCGTAGATTTCCGTAGTGTGTTCGCCCTAGAACAAGGACAGAAGCACCAGCCTGAAGATGACGAGTGGGACCTCATCGAAACGTTGCCAGAAATTTCTAAATCCTACACGGGAAGAAACCCGAATATACCAAGACTGTCATATATATGGGTATGGCTAGCTGATGAGGCCAAAATAAGGCCAAAATAGATCTATCCTAGTCTCCCTTAATTTTCAAATTCAGCAAAAAAACATGTGACACATTTAGATAGAGTTGTCGGCTATCAATAAAATTAACTGCCTTGGAAATGGCCCTGGGTTGGGCCGAGAGGCAAATAAGGAGCTGTGATGTTCCTTCAATACACCAGGGTGATTCGACACAAAAATATGTAACCCTTCCCTGGTGCAGAGCTGAAGGGATTGGATACTGTAGCCTAGAGGATAATTCTCTACCTTACAAGGCAATTTTGCAAAAGCAGCTTGATATAGAACACATGTTAATAACAATGTTTGAATAAAACTTAGACTGAAGATTGAAAAGCTTTCTGCTTAAGTCTAACAGTTCAGGATACACGTGACAGAAATTCAGTCATCCTCCTAACTAGGCCAGTGGTAGACAATATGGTCAGTGAAGGCACCCCAAATAACTTGGAATTTCTTTCAGTTTAGCCCCCTTTCCTCTAAGACAAAAAACTTAAAAAAATAAAAGCAGGAAAAATAAAATTAGACCAAAAACCTAACAATGTGCATGCCAGGGTCCCTGCTTTTTCTTTTCAACAGAAATTAATCTGTTAGTTGGACTCAGTTCCACAACTCTGCATGAGTGATTTTTAAAAAACAATAAAATAAAAATGACTATTGCTGAACTACATATAGTGCAGTATGATTAGTGCAGTGGCTCCTCATTTCCTTTGCTTTTAATGGAAATGATCAAATGTATTCTAGAAGCAGAACTTAAGCAATAACTTATAATGCATATCAGCCACACTGGAAGAGGAAAAGCATAGAGCCCTTCCATTTACTTTTTGCACATTTTGAAAAATAAACGAACTATAATACTTTTTTAAATGTACGACAGTTTCAATATCCACTGATACACTACAATTTAATGTGTCAATATTCAGTTGTAATGATATTTTTTGGTAATAAATAGAAATTATAACAAAACTTGATACATGCCTGTTATTTCTGTCCTGTTATGGGGAAAAAAGTTAATGTTCTATGTTGGAGTAGATTTACTTAACAAACATTTATAAGTTCCTTATACCACATATTATGACATTACATCTTTTCCTAACAGAACCAGGAGTTCCTGGGTATAACATAAATTTTTGAATGGCTTTGACAAGTAGACTACAAGATCTTGACAGACTCAGATATAACATTTGCTCCAGCAAAATTTTTCTTTCAAAGTAGTAACCCTTCCTTAAGAATACAAGTACTTAAAGAGTACAAAATTTATGAACTGAGCATAGCACTTGTCACTTTTCACTCAGCCTACTCTTTCAACACTGATGAATAGGTACTCAGAAAAAGAAACTACCTGGTATAAAAGGGGTGCCTTCCAAAAGAGAATCTAGCCCTTTTGCCTTCCAAAAGAGAATCTAGATTAAGGTTGTAAGAGTTCCCAGGTGAGGAGCAAGCTTTAATTGACAGTTTCCCCTGAACCTTGGAGTTCAACGATTCTGCTAAACGTACAATTAGTTTACTTAAACCACTTGATTATTCCACCTCTAGATAACAAAACTTGCAGCTGCTAAAAACCTTTAGAAAAGCATACATTCATTAAGAGACTCTAAATCCTACCTATCAGCCTGTTGATCTTCTTAAAATGAATTACTTGTTATGTGTTTTGATAAATTAGCAAACTTTGAATAGCCAATAAGCAATCATCCTCTTTGCATTGAGTGGAATCTTAAATAGCTTAGAGTTTTGCATTCCTTATGCTGTCCTAGGACTTATGTAATGAAATGCAGAATAAATTGAGAAGATGGAAGATGTTAATTTCAACTTGTTAATTATTGAATATTTTTATGTCAGCACCGTCTTTTCAAGCTGTTATTTATTACAGAACATAAACCAGCACTTGGCATTTGGCATACCAAGAGGTATTCAACAGAATATTATGTATCATAACTAAAGCCAAGAAACCCATTTAAAATTAGACTCAATTTGGGGAGATTTTAAACTTTCTACAATGCTCTGTTATGTGTTCTGATAAATTGTCCAGAGTTCAAAGCTTCATAATACTCAGTATCTCAAATCTCAAGAAGCAGACTGTAAACAATGTATGTTAATTTTTGAAAAGCACAGATTAGCCTATAGATACATACTTAAAAGAGTAATAATATCCATGGATATTGCAAATAACAAAACCAATGGAAAAGTCCTCGGAAAGGAGCGACATATAAATCCAATGAATAAATGAACGAATGAATGAATGAACGAACACATGAATGAATGAATAAAAATCAAGGATTGAACTGACAAGGCTCCACTGAAGTTAGTGTAATATACAAATGGAAGCTGAAGTGGGTTTACAGGAATGGAATTGGTTTCCACAGTCTTCTTTCTTTAATTATAATGTTGATTGTATATCTTCTTTAATACTGTTGTGATATATTCCATTCACTAATGTTTATTTTCTACATAAATTGTTATTGTTGTTGTTGTTGCTATATTATTATTATTATTATCATTATCATTATCATTATCATTATTATTATTATTATTATTATTATTATTATTATTATTATTATCTCCGGGGACCCGGGAAAATTACTAATTCTGTTTAAAAAAACAGGTATACAGTCCTCTTTTTTATGACATGCAATATACTAAAACAAATGTTCAGATCTAATTATTGTAATTTATTTATTTTAGACATTTAAAAAGTTCAGATAAACAAAACAAACATTATATATAAAATAAATAAAATGGAAATTTTCAGCAGGTTTATGCCTTAGCTCCAAGGAAGATACAAAACACACATAAACCATTATCTACATACATACTTAACAAGTTATTTCACAAACAGTTATTGCTTCACTCCAGAGAAACTTGTGAAACTATGGTAGAATAATTGCAAATCTCAGAGCATAACAGATTCTATACATGTCAGAAATTGGATTTTCTATTTGGTATATCATACTAAAATACATTATACATCAATTACATTAACCTGGAAGCACAAGTTTTAAAAAATCCCTATAATTTTATAACCAGAATTATTAACATTTATATCATTTTAAATGCTTAAAACCAAGAAGCGGTGAGGTGAATCTTATGCACTAGTATAATACTCCAAAGACATCCTTTAAAGAAGGGGACATTCATTCTAAAAGAAAGCTGTGCCTCCTAACATATTACACCACAGTGAAGCAAAACTCACATTCCATTCACACAACTGCATTAACAAAGGAGAGGCAGTGTTTGGTTTTAAGAAGTCTGTCCCCTCCTTAAATTCCCTACTTAAACATATTCCTATCAGGTATATAAAGAGAAGTGCACAGAAAAATCTATTCAAAAGTAGAGTGGTGAATTTGGATGGTTTTTTTAATGTAGTTGGAGCACTTATACACAGAAGTTTACATTTCCCCACATCTGCTATGGACAGTATGTAATTCTGCTATCTACTTAGAAACATAGAACACTGACGGCAGAAAAAGACCTCCTGGTCCATCTAGTCTGCCCTTATACTATTTCTTGTATTTTATCTTAGGATGGATATATGTTTATCCCAGGCATGTTTAAATTCAGTTACTGTGGATTTACCAACCACGTCTGCTGGAAGTTTGTTCCAAGCATCTACTACTCTTTCAGTAAAATAATATTTTCTCACGTTACTTCTAATCTTTCCCCCAACTATGAACACATAGGAAGTCCCTGGGTAAAGAGCTGAAAAAAGAAAAAGAGGGCAGATGCTGGATTCTGTTTCATCCCTTTGGACAGTTTTGAAGGCAAGTTATGTAGAAGAACAACTATACTGGTTTTTTCAGTAGAAAAAGGAGGGGATGGTTAGTTAGTAGTGTAACAGGTTGACGGAGGGGTAGGGGAAGGAAAAGGATTCCTTGGCTTCCACAGTAATAATACTTCATTCTTCTCTCAAAACGAAGCAATCCAAGCCAAGGAAAGAAATGGCTAGGAAACTACTGACTACTCTGAACGAGTTTAAGTCTCCAGGAACAACCCCTGAAGGACTTATGGATCTCTAAGTTCCTCTCTGTAAGAAATAATGGAGCAAGGGCATAGGCCAGAAGAGATCCCCCCCCCAAATAAAATTCTCACAGAATTAACTATAATCTGCTGTAATTAAAATGGTAATGGATGCAAGAATTTCAGCAAGTGAAATATTTTGCCATTTAGAACCAATATACTGTAATGTACTAATGTAATTAGGGTAGACAGAAGGATGCTTCTTTCACAGATTTTTCTATGAACTGACAATTAAATAATGGGGAAGCTTGTTCTTGAACCATTTTATCAATCTGGGAATCAGCTCTTACAAAGATTGGAGAAAGGGCAAATGCTGGCTTTATCTTCATAATTTAGAAAACAGTGCATTGTTTTGCAATAACCAGCATTTCCTAAATACAGTATATATATCATGCAAAACCAAACTGATCTCTTAACAGAATGATTAGTTGTCCATATGGTAGACATAATGTACCTTGCATTCGACAAACATTTTACAAGGTCTCCAATGTCATGATAGTACAGAAGATGGCAGAACTGAACATGAGTTCTGGTCTAGACACTGTGCTATTTGACATATTTATAAATCACCAACCAGATGGGTTGGTACATGATTATTATTAAATCTACAGAAAACACAAAGAGAGGGTGAATAGCAAACACTTTAAAGGATAGTATTAAATATTCAGGAGGATCATATCAAACCGGAACAATGAGCAGACGCAAGCAAAATGAGTTTCAATAGGAATAGATATAAATATGTATATTTAGATAAGTAAAATCAGAGGCTAGACAGTCTGATGAGAGAATGCCTGGGATAAACATATATCCATCCTAAGATAAAATACAGGAAATAGTATAAGGGCAGACTAGATGGACCATGCTGTCAATCTTCTATGTTTCTATGAATCATGTGGGCAACAGGACTCGTGAAAAGAATGTAGATATTTTGGTTGGTCAAAAGCTGAACATGAGCCAATTCTGTGATGCAGCTGCCAAAAAAAAAGTCAAAATACTGTACTCTGTTAGGCTGTATCAACAGAAGCATGGTGTCAAGAGTAATTCTTTTCTATTCTGAATTTTTATATGTTTGCTATATAAGGAATATTGCACCCAGTTTTGGTTATCACATTTTAGAAATGACATTTTGTGTGCATTGTGGCCAGAGGAAAGCTACTAAAATGGTAAGGACTATGGAAAGAAAATTGTATGGTTGGAAATGGTGAGTATCTCTGGTTTGATACCTGTTGTGAGCCACTCCAAGTCTTCAGAGAGGGGCGGCATACAAATATAATAAATAATAATAATAATAATTATTATTATTATTATTATTATTATCTTCAATAATCTTCAATAATCTTCAATAATAATAATAATAATAATAATAATAATTATTATTATTATTATTATTATTATTATTATTATTATTATTATTGAAGATAATAATACAGGGAGAGGTGATAACTGTTCTAGTCACTGAAGAATTGTCATGTAGAAGATGGGGAAGAACTGATCAAGTTGTTCTACAATGCAGGATAAAACAATGGGTTTTCTTTACAAAAAAGTCAGTATCAAACTCAATTTCATTGAAGGCAGCATCAGAGTTGTATTTGACCTAAGGGGGCAGGGTCACGGGGGGCGTGGCCAGCTCAATTTCACTTATATCAGGGGTTCTTGCAGAGGCCCAAGAGCTATGGTAGCGAAAATGGGCTCCCAACCTCTGTTTTCAGCTGCGACAGCCTCCTGCAACCTTCTGCCAGTAAAAATCTAGCTTGGGAGGGCAGCACGCAGCCTTCCCAAACTTCATTTTTGCTGACAGAGGTACTGTGGACCGGTCCTTTGCTGTTTTCAGGGAGGCCAGATCTAAGCACCTCGCAGGCCAGATCTGGCCCCGGGCCTTGAGTTTGACACCCCTGGATTAGATCCTCTTGAAGAAGCTTGCATTCTATGATTAAATGTTTCTTATACTCAGTTATTAAATCATAGAACATGAGAAACATGTGTACTAAAATAGCTAGATCATAATTTCTCAAATCATTTGTTTAAATGAAACATTAGCAGTTTATAAAATAAAGTTGAAATGAGCCCAAAAACTGATGCTCTGTTGAGAAAGCCCCATCATTTTCAGGAGTCTGGGAATTAAAATCACAGTTTTTTAATTGTGACAAAACTTTGCATACTAACATATTTCCCATGCGCTCAGAGATCTCTGGAGGTCTGCTTTCAGCAACTATCTAACAAATTGTGTTAGAATAGAGCACGGAAAGCTACTTAGACCAATGTTTCTGAACGTCGGCCATTTTAAGCTGTATAGACTTCAACTCCCAGAATTCTCCAGCCAGCCATGCTGGCTGGAGAATTCTGGGAGTTGAAGTCCACGCATCTTAAAACAAACGAGGTTTAGAAACACTGACTTAGACAGACTTCTGATGCTTCTCTCGGTCATAAAAAACAAACTGTCATAACCAGATGGAATGAAGTGAGGTATCTCATCCTTCCAAAGGCTTTGTGTGAAGAAAAAGATATTTATCATTCTTCTGAACAGCAACAGACAGGAGGCCATCCAGATCTCAGGGACAACCTCATTCCACAGAGCAGGCACTGCTGTAGAGACTGTGTGCTGTCACAATAGATAATGTTGTTTAAATAAAATAATCCAGAGTATGCCAACCCTGCAAGATTGAAGTGATCAAGCAGATACTATGGGAGTTAAGCATTTCCTCAAGCCCTGTGGCATGTAGTATTTTATAGGTAACCATTAGCATATTCAACTGCACCTGAAAGCAAACTGCCAACCAATGCAGATTGAGGAATGGAACTGTTACATGAGCTTAACAAGCCATGCCCATCAGTGCTTGTTCCACTGCATTTGGGACCAGCTGAATCTTCTAGGTGATCTTCAAGGGCAGTTCCGTATGGAATATGTTGCAGTAGTCAAGTCACCAGATGACTAGGGCATAAGTAGCTGTATGAAGGGACTCCAACCTAGAAAAGGGCAAAACCTTTGCATCCAGATATAATTGTGCAGTGACCTTCCTGCCCACAGTTGCCACCTGCTTTTCAAGTAGGAGTCACAAGTCCAGGAAAACCCACAGATTGCACACCAACCTTGAAGGGTGAAGTTCTATCCCATGCAAGGTCAAAGATGGAACATCCTCAGATGTGAGTTTATTATAAATTAACCGCATAAACTGAAGGAAGGATATACACACAACTTTGACCAATTTTTTTCTGTAGTCCCTTAATTTGGGATAGAATCAGGTTGAATGGAACTGATCATTTACTAACTGGATGCTCTTCCGGACACCTATCTGGAGTTCACAGCCGATTTTTTCTCTTTGTGCCCTGAGACAGAAATATCTGTTGTTGCCTTTGATTGAACTCTCAACCTTCTGAAAAGAGGGCAAGTATCTTTATCACTATGCCCCCATACCACTCAACCTTGACTAATACAACTCTACATAATTATATATAAGAGCTGTGGTGGCTCAGTGGTTAGAGTGGAGTACTGCAGGCTACTTCTACTGATCACCAGTTGCCAGCAGTTTGGCAGATAGAATCTCACCAGGCTCAAGGTTGACTCAGCCTTCCATCCTTCCGATGCCAGTAAAATGAGGATTCAGACTGTTGCGGGCAATATGCTGACTGTAAAACCACTTAGAGAGGACTGTAAAAGCACTGTGAAGCGGTATATAAGTGCTACCGTGTTTTCCCGAAAATAAGACACTGTCTTATATTAATTTTTGCTCCAAAAGTTGTGCTACGTCTTATTTTCGGGGGGTGCCTTATATTTCTCAAATAAGACAAATTCACAGGCAGAACACCCCCAAAGAAAGTGTACCGTACGGTACACTGATTACAGTACCTGTCAGTATGACACCCACACATACAAACGACGGCACTTATATGGTACAACAGTATACTCCCGCTATTGCAGCTTCCAGCCACCAGAGGAACTACAGTCTACGCACTGTAGTGGAGACTGTAAAGGCGGTGAGACAGCAGCAGACTGTGTCTGCTGTACTGGACAGTACAAAGCCATGGAAGGGGCCAACAGGGGACGCCACATTATTACGGTACCGCTATGAACAGCTTTGAATGGTACCGTATGTTTTTCCACCGTACCGTATGTAAACTTGACTACGCCTTATTTTCGGTGGGTGCCTTATATTAGCAAATTATGCAAAACCTCTGACATGCCTTACTTTCGGGGTATGTCTTATTTTTGGGGAAACAGGGTATTGCTAGTATTAGTGCTGTCAGCCTTCCCCAATATGCAGATTGTAAAATAACAAGAGCTGTGTTCTAACTTCCTAACATATGTAGTTTAAGATATCTGCCCCTTTTATGCCCCAAGTATCAAGATAGGTAAATCTGGAATATCAATAAATATAACTTACTTCAGTGATGCTTAGAATTTGTAAGGTAGTTCTGAAAAGAAGAGCCCAACAACCTCTCACAATATTGTTGCTGTGAGCCACCAAGAATTGTGCTCTAAGGCATATTTTAAATAAAGAAATCTAATGCATTTGAGACCAATCTGAAATATGAGCCAGTGACTTGCAACATACAACCTTGCAATCAACAAACACAAGTGGGAAAAGACACAGCAATTCAGATGAGCCTGCTAAAATATGCACAACAGAATGAATATTATCAATCAGCATTTCATTTCCTTCACACTCCACCTGCAGAAAGAGATAAAACAGTAGGAGGCAAGGCAGTAGTACATCTTCAAGGACAGGCACTGAACCAAAAAGCACTGTCATTCTCATATATGCTTGATGAACAGAAGCCCTGATGCCAGCTTATCGGCTTGCTGTTCCCACATATTGCAACCTTTATCAAGCTTTACAGTCTGTGTTAAAATGTCAAGGCAAATAACTACTATCATGAATACCTTGCAGTTCACAAAAGAAACCTTGCCTGTTTACGGCTGATTTTAAGCAATGTATTAACAAAAAGAGGGGGTGTGGGGAGAAATGACCTTACTGAAAAATATTGTGTTTTTAAAATGTTTTAGATTCAATCTCTTACTGTTGGTTCTAAGGACACAACATGATTTCACTATAAAACAAAGACACTGATTTAGATTCTCAGGTTTATTACCACAAAAGTAAATCCCTCTGAAATCAATCCCATTCATTTGTAATATACAAACTATAATAAACTTAGAGACCACAGATTCATACCTTGCCTTGACTTAATTTGTTTACCTATGGTTGAAATTACAACAGCACTGAAAAAAAGGGACTTACAACTAGTCTTCATACTGTACTTACCTCCTTTGCAACCAATTGTTACATGAACAAAAGTTGGGCACAAATGTGGCCAAAAATGTCATAAAATGAGGCATGATTCACTTAACAACTGCTTTGCATACCAATACAAATTCTGGGTCCCAGTTGTCGTCATAAAAGAAGGAATACGTGGGTTCAGGCAAACCCTTCGCTGTCATCGCAGACTGGGCCCGCCTATCATCTCTTGCGCTATGCTTTCTATATATAATTAACTTTCTGGCTCTTTACCCCCCACCCACGCTGTCCATCTGGGTTCCATGCCGCTGTATTCACCGGAGCTGCATGAGTTGATTAGCAGCATGTGTGAAGCTCCGTTTCTGTCCCAAAGGGGCATGTGTGAGCAAAGCGAGTACGCATACACATACACGCAACCAGTGAACCACTTGTGAATGTAAGTACAGCCCACCTCTGAGTATGTATAGCATGAGGTATGGGATGAGTTGGTTGCAGAACTTGGTTGCAGAAATTACCAAAAAACAATTTGACCAAAATCAAAACAACCTAATAGGACGTCAGTATTGCTGGGTTAATACACTGGGTATTTAATTCCTCGCTCTTATTATTCCAGTATTATAGATTAGTGACAATGATACTGTAGTTAGGATCAAAATGGCTTTAATGCTAATACTGTTGCTTAATTCTATGAGGTACCCTTCAAGAGGAAAAGTGTCTGGCTCTTTGTCTAAGGCTAAGGTCACCCCTGACTTTACTCTGACTATAATTAAAAACTCCCTTTTTATGACCTTGTAATCCCTAAATTCTGGGTAGAGTCAGGGTGACCAGGTGGAGCTGGCTATTTATTGGCCGGATACCCTTCCTGACACCACACAGAATGCACGAATGATATTTTTCTTTGAACCTTAGGAGAGAAACATCTGCAGCTACCTAGGATTGAACTCTCAACCTTCCTGCTCTTAGTATGACTATAACTGACTAATGGCTGCTCTTAGTGTAACTATAATTGATTAATGGCTGCTCTTAGGGTGACTATAATTGAGTAATCAAAAAAGAGCTACTACTATTACTATTACTTACTAATATTTTAAACTACAGTGGTACCTCTACTTAAGAACTTAATTCCTTCTGTGACCAGGTTCTTAAGTAGAAAAGTTTGTAAGTAGAAGCAATTTTTCCCATAGGAATCAATGTAAAAGCAAATAATGCATGCAAACCCATTAGGAAAGAAATAAAACCTCAGAATTTGGGTGGGAGGAGGAGGAGAAAGAAGAGGAGGAGGACAGTCGCTGCCCAGAGCGAAAGGAGTTTTTCTTTTCTCTGGGCGCTGACAGAGGTTTATTCCCTCTCCAAGCGCCCAGAGAAAGGAAAATGCTTCGTTCACTCTGGACTGCCAAAGCCTCCTTAAGCACCACCAAAAGGCTCCTCTGGCAGCCCAGAAAAGCCCAAGATGGCCGGGATTAAAGGGGGAATGGCAGGAAACTGGCCGGGCCTTCATGCTGCTCTCAAATTTCCTGGGAAATTTTTCCAGGCTCGGGTTCTTAAGTAGAAAATGGTTTTTAAGAAGAGGCAAAAAAATCTTGAACATCCAGTTCTTACCTTGAAAAGTTCTTAAATAGAGGCGTTCTTAAGTAGAGGTACCACTATATTTGAATACAAGCTATTTAGGAATAATATAGAGTCCTTCTAAAGAAAGACAGAAAAAGAAATCCTGAGAAAAAATATTTTTTTTAGTTCAGATCACAATTGGCCAGACTAATTTTAAAATATATATTATTTATGTTATTACATGCAGAGTGGGAATGTAAGGTGAAGTAAATTACGCTTCAAATATCAGAGGAAGAAATGGAGCTCTTAGAATAAGGATTTGGCAACAGTATGAATGCATCTCCCCTATGGGTGCACTGAAGAATATGTTCTCTTTATTGAAGGAATTACATAAAAGCATTTAAAACATGCAACATAATGAAGCAGGATTGAAACCTTCTGTTCAAACTCCTGTGTCCCAGGCTGTACTTTTCATACTCAGATGCAACTGGTATCTGAAAAGCAAGCTAGGAAATGCAATTTGATACATGGACAAATAAATTAATTTTAACAATCTTTGTCACATTGAAACTTTAAATTCACTATCCCAATTTTCTTTCCTCTTTTTTTTTGCCTTAAGTAGTCAGGTTTCTATGCCAACTTAGGATAATCAATCCTTATTAAAATAGGGGAATGGAAGCTAGATTTTTTGTTTTTCCACACACACACATAAATTCCCCATGAACAGTTTGTATAGTTCCAGAGGTTGAGTATCTGATATTCCCTCCCAATTGTGAATGAATGGCTAGCTCGTTTATGATCAGAGATAATCTCACAAAGGAAAGTTGATGCTGGATTTGTTTGGAAACTATTAACACATTTTAGAAGTGGAAACTTTATTCTTTTTTTTAACTTTAAGGTATGTATACAGTGCATAAGTGGAAGTGCAGATTCATCCTTGCAAACAATAAATTAAAGAAATGCTAATCAAATCACATCTACATGGGGGAAGAATTATGTATTATAGACATTTGCCTCTTTTTAAGAAACAAACCCCCAAACTTTACCTTTTCCTTCCGTAAGCAGTTTTTTAAGCAATAAATGGATGATTGAACAAAGGATGCCCAAACACGCAATCAGTTACAGTGGTACCTCTACTTATGAACTTAATGCATTCCGTGACCAGGTTCTTACATAGAAAAGTTTGTAAGAAGAAGAACTTTTTCCCATAGGAATCAATGTAAAAGCAAATAATGTGTGTGATTGGAGAAACCACAGGGAGGGTGGAGGCCCTATTTCCTCCCAGGAGATTCCTAGAGAGGCCCCATGGAGGCTCCTCCCTGCCTTTTCCGGTTACAGTTTCGGAGGCTCGGGTTTGTAAGTCGAAAATGGTTCTTGAGAAGAACACTCAGTTCTTATCTAGAAAGTTTTGTAAATAGAAGAGTTCTTAGAGGTACCACTGTACTTATATGCATTTTTAAAAAATTCTTGTATTTATTTATGCATTTGTTTACAAATTTTAAACTGCTTCAGTGAATAATGTATATTTTTAGCCCACAATTTCTATTTATCTAGGTTGCAAATATCTGGCATTTGTCCTCCTCTCCCTCTTGCTGAACTTGAGTGCTGCAGGCTCAGCTGTGTTGGCACAGTGGTTAGAATGCTGTACTGCAGCTAACTCACTGCTCACTCTAAGAGTTCGATCTTATCTGGCTCAAGGTTGATTCAATCGTCCATCCTTCCAAAGTCGGTAAAATGAGGACCCAGATTGTATGGGGGGCCAATAGGATGACTGTAAACCCTTTAGAGAAGGCTGTAAAGTACTCTGAAGTTATATATAAGTCTAAGTGCTAGCCTCTGCTATTGCTACCAGGAAAATCATATGGACAGTTGGGCAAAAGCTAGGGATAAAGTGGCCTTCTGCAGACTTGTACAGAATAAATCTTTCCATCAATTTTGAGCAGAACAACCAACACCAAGATTGTTAACCCTCCCTGCTTCTTCTAGTGATGCCACCGCTCAGTTGGACTCAGTGTGTATAATTATTATTATTATTATTATTATTATTATTATTATTATTATTATTATTAGATTTGTATGCTTCCCCTCTCCGCAGACTGTGTAGCAGATAAGTTTTTATAACGATGTATTTTAAATTAGTTTTTTAAAGTTTTTAACATTGGATTTGTATTTATATTGTATTGCTGTTATGTTGTGAGCCGCCCCGAGTCTTCGGAGAAGGGCGGCACACAAATTTAATAAATTATTATTATTTTAAAATTATTAAATTATCAAAGCCAGCAGGCCTGAGGAAGACCAACTAGCGAGATGCATATGGACTAAGCCAATATGAGTGGGTTAATTTAATTCAAGTTATATAGACCAGCGATGGGTTGCTTCCGGTTCGGCCCAGTTCGGTGAACTGGTAGCAGCATTGGCAGGAGTCAGAAGTGTCGTGCACAGAAGCATTTTGCCATGCAAACTGTAGTAATGGGATTTAGAACCCACTAGTGATATAGACGTACTCTTACGTATTCAAACAGGTAAATGCAATCCTAGCAAGCAGTGATATATTATCAGATTTTTTAAATCTTCAATGGATTTTATAAATAGCTCCTTTCCTTCTTTTTGCAAAACACCTTCTGCTATTAATTAAAAAATGGTTACCTGGATTTTCTAGATCTGTGACGGCGAACCTATGGCACGCGTGCCACAGGTAGCATACACAGCCATATCTGTGGTCATGCAAGCTATTGCCCTAGCTCAGCTGCAGCAAACATGTGCGTGTCGCCGAATCACTCAGCCCCTCCTGGGAGTGTCCACGAAGCCCGTTTTAGATGCCAGGTAAGTCACGGAGGCTCTGGAATGGCATATTTGGCTTCCAGAGGGCCTCTGGGGGGCAGGGGAGGCCATTTTCACCCTCCCTAGGCTTCAAAAAAGTCTCTGGAGGCTGGGGAGGCCAAAAAACAGGCCTACCAGGCCCACCAGAATTTGGGAAACAGGCTATTTCCGGCCTCCGTAGGGTCTCCAGGGAGTGGAAGGAGCTGTTTTTGCCCTCCACAGGGTTCAGGGAGGCCTGCTTGGCCCAAAATGTGTGCACATGCATGGGTAGTGTGTGCGCATGCATGGGGGACAGCACAGGGGGCATGCATGCATGCACAGGGAGCGTGGGGCGGCATTGAATTATTGATGTGGGCATGCACATGTGCACGATAGCATGCACACACGCACTTTTGGCACCCAAGGGGAAAAAAATCATCAGCACTGTTCTAGATCAGTGTTTCCCAACCTTGGCAACTTGAAGATATTTGGACTTCAACTCCCAGAATTCCCCAGCCAGCGAATGCTGGCTGGGGAATTCTGGGAGTTGAAGTCCAGATATCTTCAAGTTGCCAAAGTTGGGAAACACTGTTCTAGATGATCAGTACCGACAACAGGAAGTATTAAACATTGTCTTTTTAAAAAAAATATTAAAATAAATATATTTTTTAAAAAAAACAATCAGACATGCAAACACATAATTATACACACACAGTATATACATATATGCATAAAAATTTATATCGAAGACATTCAACATAATAATAATAATTTATTACATTTGTGTGCCGCCCCTCTCCGAGGACTCGGAGCAGCTCATAACAGAATACAATGTCACAAATCCAATATATTAAAAAACACATTAAAAACCCATTATTAAAACCATACAACTCAGTCATACCATACACAAATCTACCATAGCCTAGGGGTAACTCAGTTACCCCATGCCTGGTGACATAGGTGGGTTTTAAGTAGCTTACGAAAGGCAAGGAGGGTGGGAGCAGTTCTAATCTCCGGGGGGAGTTGATTCCAGAATGTCAACCAGCCTGTTGACCCTTATCCTCTACAGCCTATTGATAGCATATAATCGATAAACATTGTCTTACTATCCAATGTATGTTAGTTAGATTCTATGGGCTACAAGTTGTAACTGGGTATTTTGTGTGGTACTTAAAAAGAGTAGTGCCTTGGAACGTTTCAACTGTCTCTGGAGTATTTACTGCTGTAGTCATGCTTGAACCATAAATTTATATTTTCTTTTTCCCAGTGGCAAGTTGAAAGAAACTTAGGTGTACACTTCCGGCACCTCTATTCATTCATACACTCATACACACTTGTAAAAAAAGCAATCTAGCATTGATGCGGAAAGAAAATTTCAGCATTCTATACATGAAGTAATATTAAAATAAGGTGATATCATCCGCCTTTTTTCCTTTGATCTAATAATCATCGGCTCTTTGAGGTTTTACTAAAAAAAAAAATCAGATTTATGGATAAAAGTGCCATGCAGGGAGAGAATATATGAAGGACATAGAATTTATTCTAATACTTCCATTTCATGGTTTATGAATTCCCCTCGTAAATGTTTGGCTCTGTTGCTATTTTATTCATTTTATGCTAAGTGAAAGCAACTTTGCTATTCCGTGCCAAATTTCTAGTTTCAACAGATTGAAACCCACACCAGAGGGAGAGGGAGGAAGATTGCCAATAGATGACTAGAAGCTGGTACGAGAATCGATGCCATAGCTTAAGGTAAAGGACCGCTGAGAAATAACAAACCAATTATGTCATCTACTCTGCTTGTATAATCAGGGATGCTTCAGAGCAACTTACCATGGAGCAATTCATTTCTGAATAGCAGGTTAGTAATTTGCTTTGAATTGCAGACAGCTATTAAGCAATGAATTTAGAACCTAATATCATGGATCAACTATGCAGTGTAATTACAGCCTAATGGATAAGGCAGACATGGCACAGTGCCAACTAAGTGAAAACTAAGGAAGGGTTCTAGATACACAACAGATCAAATGTACGGTATATATGTAAGGTTCAAATTCCGGTAAGGGTATGGCTAGCTGATGAGAGCAAAATAGCTTGAAATAGATCTATACTAGATTTCCTTCCTTTTCATTATCAGCAAAAATATGTTACATACACACACATACAGACATACTATACATACATACATACATTCCAAACTTGAAAAGAACTGATAAAGAAATAAAGGAGATTAGTATAGATCTATGGTTGGGTGTCTAGATGGCCCCTAGAGTGGGGCTGAAATGACAAAAGGGAGCACTGAGCTCCCTTCCATATTTGGGTATGTTGGGTGACTCTACAGAAAAACATATATATATGTTCTAGGCATTAACCATTTTGTTGCTAAAGTTGTATTTTCTACAGTCAAGTTTGGGGTGTTTCGCTTTGAGCTTGCATCTGTTGTGTGTTCGTGTATTGTTGTGGTTGAAGCTGAAGCAGTCATTCGCCAGGCCAATCCTTGAATATAGCTCATCTGTCTGGATCCCACACCATATATCAGACATAAATACATTAGAGTGTCCAGAGATAAATTACTAGAAGAGCCCTCCGCTCCTACTTGCAACAGAATACCTTATTGCAACCAGACTTGAAATCCTGGGCTTAGAAAGCTTAGAACTATGTCACCTTAGGCCCGACCTAAGCATAGCTCATAAAATTCTAAGCTACAGCATCTTTCTTGTCAATGACTACTTCAGCTTCAACCACAACAATACACGAGCACACAATAATACACGAACCACAACAATACACAAGCACAAACTCAAAATGAACCATCCCAAATGTGACGGTAGAAAATACGACTTTAGCAACAAAGTGGTTAATGCCTAGAACTCACTACCTGACTCTGTGGTTTTGTCACTGAAACCCCAAAACTTTACCCTAAGACTGTCCACTGTTGACCTCTCCCGATTCCTAAGAAATCAGTAAGGGGCATGCATAAGCGCACCAGCGTGCCTACTGTCCCTGTCCTAATGTTCCCACTTACCAGTACCATCTTATGTATATAAACAATGTTATATCTAGGTATATTACCAATGCATACTTGACAAAATAAATAAATAAATAAATAAAATAAAATAAACATCTCGTGTGCTGTCAGATATGGCTCCTCATATCACCTGTGGCACGTGTGCCATAGGTTTGCCATCACTGATCTAGTTATCTTCATGGGCAGTGTCCAGTGAGCGGTTTTATCTATCAAATGCTGCAAACATTCTCCATGGTAGCCTTTCAGATTTTTTTGCTGTTTGATTGCCTTTAAAAGGCTGCTGGATAGCACTCGGCACAAGCAATAACAGCAGCAAAGTATTTTTCTTATGCCCTTGATTCAACAGCGAGAAGACTCAAATATTACCAGTTTTCCTTCCAGGCATCTTTTTTGCCACCTCATGTCCTGATTAATCTTATCAGCAATGTTATCTTCCCTACAGCAGAATGCAGCTAGAGAATCTATGGCCCAAAACATGCCCATGCCAGCAACCAGACGGAACTCTTATTATCAACACACAACTTCATTGTTATATAAAAATACATTATATATCATATGATTCGACACAAAAATATGTAACCCTTCCCTGGTGCAGAGCTGAAGGGATTGGCTACTGTAGCCTAGAGGATAATTCTCTGCCTTACAAGGCAAAGGTTACAGGTTCAAGTCCCAGTGGGTATGGCTAGCTGATGAGGCCAAAATAAGGCCAAAATAGATCTATCCTAGTCTCCCTTAATTTTCAAATTTAGCAAAAAAAACATGTGACACATACAGATAGAATTGTCGGCTATCAATAAAATTAACTGCCTTGGAAATGGCCCTGGGTCGGGCCGAGAGGCAAATAAGGAGCTGTGATGTTCCTTCAATACACCAGGGTGATTCGACACAAAAATGTGTAGCCCTTCCCTGGTGCAGAGCTGAAGGGATTGGCTACTGTAGCCTAGAGGATAATTCTCTGCCTTACAAGGCAAAGGTTGCAGGTTTAAGTCCCAGTGGGTATGGCTAGCTGATGAGGCCAAAATAAGGCCGAAATAGATCTATCCTAGTCTCCCTTAATTTTCAAATTCAGCAAAAAAACATGTGACATATATATATATATATATATATAAAATGTATTTTTGTGCATTTTGGTCCTTTAGGGTTTTTCTCTTTTTCTGTTACTGTTTTGTAGAAACCCCTCCTAGAATAATGAAGCCTTTTGAGAAATATTTTAAAAAGGGAGAATATTATATTTCCCTAAAGGAGGAACACGTTTCTAAAGGCAGAAACCCGGAGCCTTCTGCCCCCTGCCCCCAAGCAGAAACTAAACTGAGGACAGCCTTTAGAAATACAGATTTGGTAATCCATTACAGTGAACCCTCGATCATCGCGAGGGTTCCGTTCCAGGACCCCACGCGATGATCGATTTTTAGCGAAGTAGCGGTGCGGAAGTAAAAACACCATCTGCGCTTGCGCAGATGGTGTTTTTGCTTCCACTGCCGCCCGCCCTTCGCCCGACCACCCCGTTGCTCGCGCCCGCCCACCCCATTGCTCACGCTGTTGCTGGGGCCGCTTCCCAGCTGGGAAGCCGAGCTAGGGAGTCCGGACCGCGCGCGCGTTGCTGGGGAAAGCGCGCGCGCTTGGGGAATCCCTAGCTCCGCTCCCCAGCTGGGAAGCGGAGCTAGGGATTCCCCAAGCGCGCGCGCTTTCCCCAGCAACGCGCGCGCGGTCGGGACTCCCTAGCTCGGCTCCCCAGCTGGGGAGCGAGCTGCGATGTCCCCAAGCGCGCGGGCACCGCCCGCCCGCCCACGCTGTTGCTGGGGCCGCTTCCCAGCTGGGGAGCCGAGCTAGGGAGTCCGGACCGCGCGCGCGTTGCTGGGGAAAGCGCGCGCGCTTGGGGAATCCCTAGCTCCGCTCCCCAGCTGGGAAGCGGAGCTAGGGATTCCCCAAGCGCGCGCGCTTTCCCCAGCAACGCGCGCGCGGTCCGGACTCCCTAGCTCGGCTCCCCAGCTGGGGAGCGAGCTGCGATGTCCCCAAGCGCGCGGGCACCGCCCGCCCGCCCACGCTGTTGCTGGGGCCGCTTCCCAGCTGGGGAGCCGAGCTGGGGTGTCCCCGCGCGTGCCGCCCGCCCGCCCACGCCGTTGCTCGCGCCGCCGCTGGGGTCTTACGGGGGCAAGAGGGGGAAGACCCAGGGAAGCCTCTGCCCGGCGGGGAAACTCCACCATCTACGCATGCGTGGAAGGGCACGCATGCGCAGATGGTGGAGTTTACTTCCGGGTTGAAAACTCGCGAAATAGCCCTTTCGCGATCCTTGAGGACGCGAAACTCGAGGGTTCACTGTACTCCCAGCAGCAAGGTCTGAACAAGAGTAGGATAAGCCCTCTACCCCTTCAGCATCAGCACACTTTAACTTGACTTCAAGACAAAAATGACCCCATATGGCCCATGGGAGTCTGATTACAGCCAATAGAATAATTTCTTGCATAGAAACACAGGAAGCTGAAGGGTAACGCCCAAGAGGGGATATAAATACATCTCACTCTCCACTTCATGTAGTCAGTTGCCCAGGACCTCAAACCCATCTGGTCCTGTTCATTAGTAAAACATCTTTCCAATCAGCTCCAATCCATGTTTCCAGTGTCTTTCTCCACACTTGGAATGAATCAGATGGATATTAATTCTAACAGTTTTAAAAGCAGTAAAACAAACTTTCTTTAGAGGTTCTGTTAGCTTTCAGCCTCTATATTTATGTGGTAAACTAGGGTGTTAGAGACAAACACGGAGACAGACAAAGCCATGGCCACAAATCCAAAAGCTATTTGGACATCCAATGCTAACCATCTACTGTATTACCTGGGAAGATACCTCATGGACTGAGGGGAATGCCCGAAATCTAGATTACAGATTTATTTTTTGTAAGTCCTTTAATATATATCTAGCTGACTTGATTTGCATTTTGTCTTGTATTTTAAAATGTCTTCGTTGATGTTTTAATTTGTTTTAACCCACTGTTTTTAAGTATAACTTTTGATGGTTAACCCCTTTGAAGGTTCTTTCAATGGTAAGCAATATGGATATATTATTAATAAATTAATGAATTTAACTAAAGGTACAATAGGTTTTCAATGCACAATTCAGAACTTCCTTAATTTGATATTGTATAGAAACATAGCTAGGAAATCCTGACCAGTCTTGTAGAAAATGTTTTTTTTAATCAGTGGCAGTGCAACCTCATTTGTTTTTATCTTCCTGTCTACATTGATTGGTGACTTGCTTCAGTTTCCTAAGAAAAGTCACAAAACAGAAAGATGACTATTTTTATCCTGTGAAGAGCCTTTTTCCTAGTATAATAAAAATTAATTTAAGGCCACAGAAGCAAAATAGGTTCTCTAAAGCAAGATTTCTCAAAAAATGCTAAATTATTCCAAGTGGTCTTAACTTTATCGTGTGAGAAAAAGTAAAATATTTCATTAGTCCATTGGTAATTTGGAGGCCCAAGTTAATTGGTTTGCGGAAATGTTTTTGCGTTTACAAATATCTCTTCAAGAAGAACTTTTTCTTCTTAATATAGGACACAACAGTATTGAAACAAGCAAAAGAAAACTTTAAAAAAATCACATTTAAGAATGGGAAAGAAGGCAACACGCATTGACCAACTCAAGCGAATGAGCCAAATTGCTTCAAAATTGCATTAAAACAGCTTGTCTTATAGTAAATAATGTGTGTGGGATTTTTAAGAATGGAAGTCTCCCTCCTAAAGAATCATGTATAATTTGCTTGTATGAGAAGACATTAAAAACATTATAATTGCCGCCCAAATATGCTTTCTTACAGGTTCCAGAGCAATATCAGATGTTAAATAAGACTTATCAAGAGGCACCACACCTATGTCACAGCAGATTTGTTCATACAATGGTATCTCTGGTGTGGAAAGGAACTTCAGTATCAGGAGGACCATCCACATAACACAGAAAACCTGCCCTTTTTCTAGACTGTCACTAGCTGCTTCAAGTACATAAAGTTAATGATGTCAACCATGACTGATTAAGCAAAGATCTAGCTAAAAAGAAAGCAACACATGTCTCAGTTACACAGATCTGAATGATTTCAGATTATCCTTATTACTCATCCTGACCTTGCGGAAATGTAAATCTCGAATCCCACTATTCAGTCAGCATGAATTCATACCATTTCAGAATATTTTTAGAAACCAAAAATAAATTAGGGAATTTTATAGTTCTAGGAAATTCAAGATGAAGCATTAAGCCTAGAAAAAGTCATTAGCTTTTGGTAAAACAGAAATGTAAAGATCCTTTCCACTTGAAAGCAGGTTAGAGAGAACATTTAAGCGGAAAAGTTAATAAATTGTAAGAATGTACATAATGGTAAGATAAAAGGTTTGTTCGCTAGTTTCTCTGGTGATCATATCAGACATTTGCTTATCTTTAGTGATCATATCCCAATTATCACTGCCATACCTCTAGAACAGTGTTTTTCAACCAGTGTGCCGTGGCACACTAGTGTGCCGCGAGACATGGTCAGGCGTGCCGCGAAGCTCAGAGAGAGAAAAAGCAAGAGAGAGAAAAAAAGAGAAAGAAAGCAAGAGAGAGAGAGAAAGCAAGAGAGAGAGAAAGAGAACAAGAGAAAGAAAGCAAGAGAGAGAGAAAAAGACATAGAGGGAGGTAAGGAGGGAGAGAAAGAGAGCAAAAAAGAGAGGAAGGAAGAGAAAGAGAAAAAGAAAGAGGGAGAGATAATTTTTTCTCCAAACTTTTTTTAGACACCCCCCCCCCCCCCCGCTCAATGTGCCCCAGGGTTTCATAAATGTAAAAAATGTGCCGTGGCTCAAAAAAGGTTGAAAATCACTGCTCTAGAACACCATCCTGTAAGGCAGTGATGGCAAACCTTTTCTTCTTTGGGTGCCGAAAGAGTGTAGGTGCATGCTATTGCACATGTGCAAGTGCCCACACTCATAATTCAATGCCTGGAGAGGGCAAAAATAGCTTCCCCCGCTCCACAGAGGCCTTCTGGACGCGGGAAATGGCCTGTTTCCCAACTTCTGTTGGGCCCAGTAGACTTGTGTTTCCCCCTCCCCAGGCTCCAAAGAGTTCCCTGGAGTCGAGAGGGAGTAAAAACGCCTTCCCCCATCCCCCAGAAGCTCCCTGGAAGCCAAAAACGCCCTTTTCTTCCTTCCTGGGGCTAGGATGGGTTCCAAGCTGTTGTTGAGCATTTTCATTGTACAGTGATACCTCTACTTACGACCGCCTCTACTGATGAACTTTTCAAGATACGAACACAGTGTTTAAGATTTTTACTTACTGCCCTGCCGTGAGGATTTCTGTTTGTTTGCTCCCCCCCGCCAGGATCCCCCGCCTCCAGACTGCCAACACCAACTGTTGCCGTCCGAAGTGGCGGAAGGAGAAGCGGAAGCAAGGAGGAGAGTTGCGTGCCCTCCTCCGTCTTCCATAGTTCCCTCTAAGCTGAGCAGTGAGCAATCACTCACTTAAAAATCATCATTAACTCAGAGTTTTCCAAACCTGCCCAGAAGCTGAGAGGGAACGAGTGAGAGGGAAGGAGAGAGAGAGGAAGAGAGGAAGAGAGAGAAACAGATAGAAAAAAGAGAGGAAGGAAAAGAGAAAGAAAAAGAATGGGAGTAAGGAAGAGAGAAAGAAAATCAAAATCTAGTTTGAAACTAGCTCAACTATTTAAGTGGCATTTTGATATTGATAGAGTTGCCCTATTATGAGCTCACTGTTATAGACACACAGTACAGTATTTTATTTTGAAATTCTCTGAGGCAAAACAGGGTGGGTTTTTTGTTTGTTTGTTTGTTTGTTTGTTTGTTTATTATTTCTGTGCTGCCCAGTCCCGAAGGGACTGCCGCTCAGACACTATACTTTTCCGCCCACGCCCCCAAAAAATTAGAGGAAACACTGCCTTCTTCTCCTATTAATTCTACTCCCAACAGAACAAACAAGAGGCCAGAAAAAGTGAAAATGCTTCTTGATCGGTGGGAGGCAGCACAAGCAGGCAGGGAGAAGAAGGAGGATTCACCCGCGAGGCTCCCTCCGGGCAGCCTCCGCTATCTTTCCAATCCCCCCACCTCCTCCCCCCACCCCCGAACAAGGATCAGAATGCCGGTGGTAATAAGGCAAAAAGGGTGAGTTTGGGATGGGTTTGCACGCATTATTCGCTTTTACATTGATTTCTGTGGGAAAAATTGCTTCTACTTACGAACGTTTTAACTTACGAACATGGTCAAGGAACGAATTAAGTTTGTAAGTAGAGGTACCACTGCAGAGAGGGGCGGCATACAAATCTAAATAAACATAAACATAAACACAAACATTATATGTTTTCTCGATATATATTGTTCTTTTTGCTTGGTTTTATCATTGTTATATGTTAAGTATATGATGCGTGGAGTCATTTTGAGTTGAATGGCCTCTAAAATAAATACATCTGTAACAGGATGTCTGGTACAATATTCTGGGATAATTTTGGATCAGAATACATCCAAAATTAATTTAGAGGGTTTAAGGATTTAATAGCTAACAGCAAGGATTGGGGCTGTCTATGCTTAGCTGGGTAGTATGAGGTGACACAGAAATAAATGTACGTTTGGAAATAGTACTTTCCTAATAATGATTTCCTTGGAAAAAAAGATTATATGAATTGTTTACTGCATATTTTGGAACAATAATCCCCTTAGATTAGACTATAAAAATTCTGGCTTTGCTTTACGAGGAATGACACTTTTTAGAAGAAAAATGTTTCTGTATAACTTCTGATGACATACATGTTTGTGGATTTAAGGAAAATAGGTGAATAATTATTGTCAGTGGTGAGTTTTCAGGACAACATTTTCTCAAAACAGATTGATCCTCATTTTTACATTCTAAAAATAAGGAACAAAAGACTGCGTTCAGTGATACTTGAAAATGTGTGAACCTTTTTTAATGTTCAGTGTTTCTGCTTTTTAGTCCATAAATATGGACTAAATGATCCATTTTCCACATGTCCTAAAATTAAATAAAGAATACCAAATTTAAACAAAAGAATCAAAACACTATACTTGTTCATTTATTCATTGAGGGATATGATCCAAAGCTACATATTAGAATGGGACAAAAATATTTACATATTATATTTTCAAAGCAAAACTATCAGGCCGAATCCACTTTACTTGGGGTCTTTTTGCCTGCCACACTTTATGCTATTTAAAAATGTATTCTTTGCTGTGGGAATTTGGGAAGGATCATTGCATGAGGGATATCTGCATATAGCCATAACAAATTCCTTCTAAATTGTCAAAGTCATCCTTTGTCTTTGCACTCCTGCATCTGCACAGAAGGAGATGGGAGTTGCTGCTGAGTTGGCAGATGAAGATTGGTCGACATAATGGACTTGGGGGTGTGGGGACAAGGGTTTGAACTTTCAACTGGGTGGAGAAATCCCTGGGACTTCAGATTCAGCTTTCTCCCAGATGTGCCAATATGGCTCTACTAATAAATTTATTTATTTATTTATTTATTACTTAGATTTGTATGCCGCCCCTCTCCGAAGACTCGGGGCGGCTCACAACATGTAAAAAAAACAAATCATAAGCAATCAGATAAATTTAAAATATTTAAATATTTAAAAAACCCCATATGCTAACAGTCACACACACAGACATACCATGCATAAATTAAACGTGCCCAGGGGGAGATGTTTCAGTTCCCCCATGCCTGACGGCAAAGGTGGGTTTTAAGGAGTTTACGGAAGGCAGGAAGAGTAGGGGCAGTCCTAATCTCCGGGGGGAGTTGGTTCCAGAGGGCCGGGGCCGCCACAGAGAAGGCTCTTCCCCTGGGGCCCGCCAACCGACATTGTTTAGTTGACGGGACCCGGAGAAGGCCCACTCTGTGGGACCTAATCGGTCGCTGGGATTCGTGCGGCAGGAGGCGGTCTCGGAGATATTCTGGTCCGATGCCATGAAGGGCTTTAAAGGTCATAACCAACACTTTGAATTGTGACCGGAAATTGATCGGCAACCAATGCAGACTGCGGAGTGATGGTGAAACATGGGCATACCTAGGTAGGCCCATGACTGCTCTCGCAGCTGCATTTTGCACGATCTGAAGTTTCCGAACACTTTTCAAAGGTAGCCCCATGTAGAGAGCATTACAGTAGTCGAACCTCGAGGTGATGAGGGCATGAGTGACTGTGAGCAATGAGTCCCGGTCCAGATAGGGCCGCAACTGGTGCACCAGGCGAACCTGGGCAAACGCCCCCCTCGCCACAGCTGAAAGATGTTGTTCTAATGTGAGCTGTGGATCGAGGAGGACGCCCAAGTTGCGGACCCTCTCCGAGGGGGTCAATAATTCCCCCCCCAGGGTGATGGACGGACAGATGGGATTGTCCTTGGGAGGCAGAACCCACAGCCACTCCGTCTTATCCGGGTTGAGCTTGAGTCTGTTGACACCCATCCAGGCCCCAACAGCCTCCAGGCACCGGCACATCACTTCCACCGCTTCGTTGACTGGGCATGGGGTGGAGATGTAAAGCTGGGTATCATCCGCATATTGATGATACCTCACCCCATGTCCTTGGATGATCTCGCCCAGCGGTTTCATGTAGATGTTGAATAGCAGGGGGGAGAGGACCGACCCCTGAGGTACCCCACAAGGGAGAAACCTAGGAGTCGACCTCTGGCCCCCCACTAACACCGACTGCGACCGGCCAGAGAGGTAGGAAGAGAACCACTGAAGGACAGTGCCTCCCACTCCCAACCCCTCCAGCCGGTGCAGAAGGATACCATGGTCGATGGTATCGAAAGCCGCTGAGAGGTCGAGGAGCACCAGGACAGAGGATAAACCCCTGTCCCGGGCCCGCCAGAGATCATCCATCAACGCGACCAAAGCGGTTTCCGTGCTGTAACCGGCCCTGAAACCCGACTGCTGGGGACCTAGATAATCGGCTTCTTCCAAGGACCGCTGGAGCTGGAGTGCCACCACCTTCTCGACAACCTTCCCCATAAAGGGAAGGTTGGAGACTGGACGATAGTTGTTAAGTACGGCTGGGTCCAGGGAGGGCTTCTTGAGGAGGGGGCGCACAAGCGCTTCTTTATAGAGTGATGGACCTTTGGACCTTTGATGAATACTTTGCTTCGGACTTTGATTTCATTTTCGATACTCTTTGGAACCCAGCATTTGGAATTGCTTTACCATCAGAAATAATACACTGATACTGTTTCACTGTAAAATTAAAATGGCAGAAAGAAGTATGCCAAGTTGTGCCTATTTTGATCATAAAAATTAGCTGTACTTAGTGTATCTTTTAAAAAGTATTGTAATAATCACCATTTTTTAAATTGACAGATTTTTAACCAATGTGGTTATAGAAAGATTTCCCATAATCTTGGTCAAACTCCTTCAATAGTTGACGCCTGTTCTGCCGGTGTGTTTCAACCGCCCGTAATTACAGGGTAATTAGTCCAGGACGACACACACCACATGATAAAAGGAAAACCCAAAAGTTTTTATAAACAGAAAAACAGAAACAGCTTCCTTTTTAAATGTCAAAGGGATTTTCTGGTACACACAAGGCATAGGTTAAATGCAATCCAATTGCTCACCCAATAACTGAGAAATTGAGTCAAATTCTAAAGTCCAGAGAGTCCACACACAATCTTGAACAGCACAAAAACCATGATCTTGACAAAACAATGAATCAGATAAACTGCCATGAGGCTAAAACACCAGGCTGTACCTGGTGGTATCTGTACCACTAATTACAGCAGCCCCACCCAACCACAGGTGGCCTCATTTTCTCTTGTAATAATCCTTCAGTTGTTGTCTCCTATGCATCACTCTACGCATGCGTGGATGTGTCATTAATTCTTGTTCAGAATCCAGGGATGAAACAGATGATTGATCTCCTCCTGGGCTGTCTGCCAAACTCCCCTCTTCCCTGTTACTCATGCTTCCTTAGTCAGAGGAGGCTTCGTCGGCAGATTCCATCGGGAGCAAAACAGGCCTGCGGCATGTGGATGTTTCCCCCACATCCACCTGAACATTCCTTGGGGCAGGAGCTGGGCCAGAGCTAACCACAACAACGCCCAGACAGACATGGAAGTCTAAGGGGGAAAAGTAATGCTCTGCAAAAATTGTGCTTTTAAACATAGTTGGATTTTTAAAGAGTTGTGCTCTTGCCAAATATCATACCAATCCATCTTACAGTAGACTTTTGATAAAATGCCATTTGTAGATCCACAGTACTATGAAAATGCTATCATCCAAAGCAATATCATAAGAAAATCCATCTGAAAGGACTAAGATGGATGTTTTCAAGGATGGTTAAGCAACCAATTTTTCTACACAAAAAGTGCAATTGAATCCAATAATTGAATAATCCACTCAAGAATCGGTGCCATGACAACCACAAACATATCTAGGCAATGGCTTATACCAGGTTCAAAGGTGGATATTGTGAGTGTAACATTTGAGGAAACAAATTGAGGTAGATGATTAATGCCTGTTATAAAATGTTTTAGCAGTGGCATAAATCCATAATATTCTGAAATCATGCAACCAGTCCTACTACTTAGTTTAAAATCCTTTAAAGTAAAGGGAGAAAGCTTGAAATTCATAACCTTGTAATCTTCATTCAGTGAGATGCCCCAGGTCTGAAACCCTTCTATAATCTTGCTAAATTATACTAAAATTATCTCCCAGTTCTTTAACAATATCTTCACTTAATCTATACCCATATTCACACCCACACAAAATTCCTATCATTTGAAATAGGAACTAAATATATCTTGGGATATATTCAACAAAGGAGGAAAGGGATAATATATATATAGAGAGAGAGAAGAGGGAAAACTATACAAAGGAAATTAATAGCCTACACAATTCTACATCCCACCCACTATCAGATTCAGCTCTGCCCACTCATGAAATGCAATTGGGCTGCAAATGACTAAATTCTGAATAAATTTCAAAGAGGTGTTTCAGAGTGTGTGGGAGGAATTCAGCACCTTCTTAAAACAGCCACATCTTTTTTTTCCCCAGGTTATCTTGAAAAACCCATAGCTGAGATCCTGAACACTCTTAAGCAATTTTTCTGAACTATTTTCAAAGCAGAGCTTTAGTATAAATACCCTATGTAATTTCACCCCATTGCAGGATTTTATTTTATTTTATTTTATTATTTCATTTCATTTTATTTTATTTTATTATTTTATTATTTTATTTTATTTAATTTATTAGCTTTTATGCCGCCCCTCTCCAGAGACTCGGAGTGGCTATGCCTTTAAAGTATACATTATACTAAATTAATAGTTTGTTATTTCCTTCTCCTGTTTGAGATGCAGTTGTATCTAGCATAACATTAGATTCTGATACCTGGCACAGAATGTGAGAAAATGCTCACACATCTTCTAATATAAGTTTATAGTCATTAAATGCATGCTTTTTAAAATAGAGTGAGAGGCTCCTACCTCAGTTTGTGCTTGTATAATTCCTGTGAACTGTTGGGCTTTGAGCCTTAAAGGTAAAAGTCACCATTGAGAAAAATACTTGGAGACAAAAGTTATTTTGCTGAGAAGATGATGGTTAGAAGCGTGTGATATTTATCTTATTACCTTAAATAATGTAAATTAAATAGATAGATGTGTATAAATTGTTAACAGAAATACGGTAAATTAGAAAATAAAAAGTTTTGTTTGTACTGTAAATTTCAAATCATTTTTTTTACTGTAGCTTAATAGTTGTATTGTCACTTTTTTTAAAAAAAAATTGAAACTCAAATGAACAATGCACAGGACAACCAGAGCTGCAACTTTTTTTTCTTTACCAATGGAAGGGCTTTTGGTTTGAACTATCTAGATTACATTAAACCACATGTGCCTAACTCTGGTTGCTGACTATTGGAGTTGTGGCAAAAAAAAAGGCAGCAAAACCTTGGCAGTTTTTATTCAAATCACACATGGAGGAGTTCCTTATGCATCTAGCACAAACCACAGTGAAAAAAATGACAGTGAAATTAGCATGGTTTCATAATTGTTTAATGGTGTTGAATAAAAATATGTAAGTGAAATGTCTTACAGCAGGACACATTTCGTCCATTTGATCTCCTCCACAGATACTTATGACCAAAAGGCATTAATGTCATAATCTACAAATGTGCTAAAAATATGTGCTAAAAAAGCAGGAAAAGGTTTGTAGGAGACTGAGTGTGATAGGATTAGAAAAGCAGAGGAAGGAGCAGGAACATAATAGGAAACAAGGGTAGAAAGACAAACTGTAAAAAATTTGAAACATACGCATAGAAAACTACATAAATATTAGAGAACATCCTTTCCTAGATGCAGAATCTTATTTTAGCTTTGGTTTGATCTTAGCTAGTACCAAGATTATCATTACACTAATTTTCTTCCTGCTTTTAATCTAAGCATTAGTGCCCCAAAATGTATTTAATTGCTATGCTATGCTATACAGTATTATGGCTTCCAGACACATATTTGAAGAAGAATTCCATTATGCAGCTATTTTCCAAAGCCTTTTGCTTAGTGTCGGGTTCTCAACATAAAATAAAGGAGAAAAATGCATGGCGTAGCTAATATTATGTGAGGTGCTCATCTCCGATCCTCTCCATTTATTTCTAACCACAAAGTCTATTTCTACTTTTAACAGCCATTAGTACAACCAAATGGGAGCATCCATAAATTTCATCCAACTTCATTTCTTGTGATGGTATCTGTTCTCATTCTCCACAGCATTTACATATTGGCTGTCTTATCTGACTAAAACTGTTAATTATGATTGCTCTCTGAGTGAATTCGTGCATTTCAAGAGAGTGGTAAATACAGCTATATTCAATTTTGTACACTCTAAATAGGGACATCTAACTCTTCAGAAAAATGAAATTTGCCTTGACCTATGTAACACATGAACAGATTGACAGAATCCTAATCAATGTCAAAACAGATCCCATCTAGACTGAGAAGATGCAAAAAAACCCTTCTTTCAGAACAAGATCACATAATGCATAATCATACACAGATGATTTGGCCATAGAAATATAAGAAAAAACACATGAGATGACAGACAACCTCTTGTCCAAAAAATCTTAAAGTCTTGGGCAAATTCTTCACTGACTTGGAGGCTCACCCCAGCACTAGCAAAATGTTAACTACAGTATATGATCCCACCTTAAAAATAAACTAGCATATAAAGTCTTGAAGGTCTAAGAACAGTTTATTCCGTTTAACTCCTACACAAAGAATCTTGAAGTAACATGGACCAGACTCCTATAAGGTACATCTAGAGACTACGGTCAGAAAAATCAATATTAGGAACAACATATTCCAGAAATTATATAAAACAAAATGTGGAGCTTCAGCTACCATCCTCAGGTAATCCATACTGGAGTTGGTCTATTCTGCAACAGAACACTGTGTATGGTTTAAGGATAAGAATTGCTTGTTTACAGATTCAGTCGTATCAACACAATTAAAGTAAGTTGGGATTCAAAGATTTACTTTCAACCTCCAATTTAAAAAGAAACTTGGTATTTGGTTTTGTAAATAAACTAGGGTTTCTCAATTGGCGAGGATTCAAAAATTCAAAACTATACTATATAAGTTAGTTAAAATACACTAGTAGCAGCTTAACATTGTATGATAATGGAGCCAATAGGCAAGCTAAATGACAAACCAGACAGCTACAGTGTTCCCTCAATTTTCGCGGGGGATGCATTCCGAGACCAACTGCAAAAGTTGAATTTCCGCGAAGTAGAGATGCAGAAGTAAATACACTATTTTTGGCTATGAACAGTATCACAAGCCTTCCCTTAACACTTTAAGCCCCTAAATTGCAGTTTCCCATCCCCTTAGCAACCATTTAGATTATTACTCACCATGTTTATTTATTAAAGTTTATTTAAAAAAATATTTATTAAAGGCAGATGAAAGTTTGATGATGACATATGATGTCATCGGGTGGGAAAAACCATGGTATAGGGGAAAAACCCACGAAGTATTTTTTTTAATTAATATATTTGAAAAACCATGGTATAGACTTTTCGCAAAGTTTGAACCCGCGAAAATCGAGGGAACACTGTACATCTAATATTACGGCTGAGGAATTTTCAGAAGAAAATGCCTAAGACTCCTCTGATTTAAAATCATCATCTCAGACACATTATGAGAAGAACTAAAAGTTCTGTATAGCCTTCAACCTATTTCCCAAAATGGACAAAAATTGGCAGGGGACAGCATGACACTTCTCCAGTTATGACCTAATAAGTGCACTGTGCAGTCTTCACTACTGCAATTCATACCTAAAGAGCCATATGCCTTGAAGTAAAAATATAAAGTTGAGGCTATGTGATTCTTAGATCCTTTAGTGGCCACCAATCTGTTTGTGATAACTATACCCCAATCGTATTTTGCTATTTTCATTGTTAAATTGTTAAATAATATAATCTACCTTTGGTACATTGAATAGTAGCTGAAAATGAAAGCTGACAATACAGGTACAATACAAAGCTACCTTAACTATTATACAAAGGGAAAGATATATAAAAAGGAAGAAATAATTGAGCAGGCATGTACAAAATCAAACAAACTGAATTAACCTTTTTCAGCCTTTACGTACTCAAAATGATCTCTTATTTCCGAGTCCCAAAATGAGTAGAGTTAAACACTGTAGATAATTTTAGGTCTGGAGATTTTTAGGTACATTACTTGCATAGTAAGCTGAAAGAGCTAGCCCACAGATCATCTACAGCAAAAGATGAAACAAGTTGGCATTATACAAAACCTAAATGGAACTTGATTACCTATCAGAATTAACTACTCATTAAACAGACACTTAACTTGCATCAAATTGCAGCACAAACCTGCTCCTTTTTTCCCCCCTGTTGCTTCCTCGGGAGGTTGCCATCCCCAGTTCTGCAGTCCTTACCTGAGGGAGCCTTTCGTCATCTTTAGTTACACTGATGTTAATGTAGTGTTTCCTCACTTATCAAGAAACAAGCTTTGTCTTGGATACAACCTAATAGACTTTACCAACTGTTCTCTCATTGGTGCAATCGGATGACTTCTGGGATGGGTATGCAAGCAACCTGGCATCTATTGGTCAGTTTAGGCTGCTATGCACATGCCCCTCCTTCTGGATCCCTAGGCATGGTACTGAGTCATTCTGGTAGAGGAATAGCAGGGGGATACAGTGGGAAAAGCAGACAGCATCTCCTTGCTGTTGTTCTCTTTCTGTTCCTCACTCTCTGTCATGGCACAATCCTCTCTCCTCTCCGTGCCTGCCAGCTAGTGTCCCAGCCCCAGGCCATATTAAGGAAAATATTTCCCCACTGGTTGCTGACATTTAATTAGGAAAGAAGGGAAACAAAGCTCAGAGGCATGACAGGGATTGCCAGTGGAGGACAGGACAGTTATCTTCCAACTCATGGTCTGGTGTGTAGCCCTTTAACTCAGTCATGAGAAAAAGCCCTTAGCAATAGTTGCCTAATTTGGCTATTCAAACTCTGGAAAACATAATGCCATCATTACAATCCTGAAGACAATTATACCAGTCAAAAAGAATGAAGTTCTATAATTAGCATTTCAAAAGTGTAAATGTGCAATTAATGTAATAATTAGTCATATCACTGATGAATAGATTATTTGAGCCATAAGCAAAAAGCTCACATTTTACAAGACTGGAGAACCAACAACGGGCTTCAGATATGGGCTTCAATTGAATGTTCTAGTGAAAGGATCCAATCTTTTGCATCCTGCTCCCATTTAATGTAATCAACAATCATGTTCATTTAAACAAGGAATCCTCTTAAAGATGAGACATGCTATTTTGTATTTGTCTCAGAAGTAGTTCCTCTTGGGGATGTTCTTTTATTAGAAAGAGAAATGACTGAAGGAAGCCAGGTGCATAATATTTTGTCATGTTATTTTCACAGAATCAGAGCAAAGCAATGCTGGAAAGATAATAACAGATTCAAGATGTTGAACCACACTTCTGTTTCTTCTTAGACTTTGGCAAATGTTCAGCAGTGCCAGCCTTTCTACCCTGTAAGCAAATAAGACGCACATTGTACATCCCTAAATCTTGGGAGATGATCCACTTGCAAAAAAATACACCCTTCCTTTCTTTCTTTTTTACACATTATCTTGTGCATAAGCAAGACTATCACTGAAGGAGGATACAAAGACAGGCTGAGCTATATCTGAGTTTATATAATTCTGATGAATAAATTAAATTACTAAACTGAGTTTATTAAACCTTCAGATCATTTTATTTTATTTGCTATTTTACTAGGCAACAGAAGACAAACTAATAGATCGGGCCATCTCATTTTATGTCAATTTACATTATACAAGCAACAGAATTTGCAAGAGCATTGTTAAGGGTAGATTACATCACCATGAGTGGACTTCATAAATCAGGAATTTGTAGTTAGACTATGTTAAACATACACTTGGCTTACATAAAGTGTTTTGTCAGTAGAAGGATAAAAAATACAATATAGAACAGAAGGGACTCAATAAAGTACTAACAGAGAGCCAGTTTGGTTTAATGGTTAAGCAACAGGTTAGAAATCAGAAGACTGTGAGTTGTAGTCCTGTCATAAGCACGAAAGCTGGCTAGGTTACTTTGGGTCAGTCTCTCTCAAACCAACTCATCTCACAGGCCTGTTGCTGTGGAGAAAATAAGAGTCTGAGGAGAGGGGCGGCATACAAATCTAAAAAATAAATAAATAAATAAATAAATAAATAAATAAATAAGAGTAGGAAGTATTGGTGTATGTTCACCACCCTGAATTATTATTTTTTAAATGATATTAAAAATCTAACATAGAGCGGGGATGAAATGCTCCTATTGGTTGTCAGAGAGCTGGTCACGAAGGGAGTGCGAAGCTCCGCCCACTCACCCGGATGCCACCATTTAGGTTCTTTTACCCTCTGCGCATGCACAGAACACTTTGCGCATTGCACACAGGGTAAAAGAACCCAAATGGCAGCATCCGGGCGGGAGGGTGGAGCCTCATGCTCCCTTCACGACTGGCTCTCTGGTGACTAATAGGTACAAGCAAACTGGGAGCATTTCACCCCTGCTATAGAGCTCTGGGTGTATAAAACTGAGCCATTTAATGTTGGTAGAATGGTGATGCATTTTGTGTCAAAAAAGAAAGAGTAGGCAGTACCAGGTGCTTTTGTGCATATGCCCTTTAGTTTCTTTTTTCTACATCGTTTTTGGAAGATTTGCATATGCTAGCACTTTAGTAGGAACATTTTCTGGTTTAAAGTATTAAAAGCCAGTCAGTTATTGCTCACCAAGCAATGTTAGTCATAGAAAGCCAGTTTGGTGTAGTGGTTAAGGCATCAGGCTAGAAATCAGAACACCCTGAGTTATAAGTCCTGCCTTAGGCACAAAACCAGCTGGGTGACTTTGAGCTACTCAAATTCTTTTAGCCCCGAGAAAGGAAGGAAGGGCTAATCACTTCTGGAAAATCTTGGCAAAAAAACTGTAAGGTTTAATCAGGCAATCACCAAGAGTCAAAAAAAGCTGAGGTACACAAACACAAAAATATTGTTCCCATACAGTTTTTGTATGTATGTATGTATGTATGTATGTATGTATGTATGTATGTATGTATGTATGTATTTATTTATTTATTAATCAAATTTGTATGCCGCCCCTCTCCGCAGACTTGGGGCGGCTAACAACAGTAATAAAACAATATAAACAAATCTGATATTTAAGTTAATTTTAAAAAGAAACCCCAATTTAAGAGACCAATCATACATACAGACATACCATGCATAATTTTTTTATAAGCCATGGGGAAGGGAGTATCTCAATTCCCCCATGCCTGACGACAGAGGTGGGTTTTAAGGAGCTTATGAAAGGCAAGGAGGGTGGAGGCAACTATGATATCTGGGGGGAGTTGGTTCCAGAGGGCCGGGGCCGCCACAGAGAAGGCTCTTCCCCTGGGTCCCACCAAACAGCATTGTTTAGTCGACGGGACCTGGAGAAGGCCAACTCTGTGGGACCTAACTGGTCTCTGAGATTCGTGCGGCAGAAGAATGCCAGAGGTATTCTGGTCCGATGCCATGAAGGGCTTTATAGGTCTAACCCACACTTTTTGTATGCCTATCAGTTGGTACAGAAAATAAGCAATGTATACTATATATTCTGCAAACCTAGGACTTAAATCTATAAGAGAAGGCAGCTGAATCATGAAATACTAAAGATGCAGAAAAGGAAAACAAAGTGTCTGATGCAAAGAACAGAAGAGGGGCATTCTGGAGCCATCAGGAATATCTGTCCCTACTTATTATTAGAAGAATGTCAAACTTATTGTGGGCGATTTTATTATTGTGATTTTAAGAGTTCAAAATCTATGTGTGCAATTTGAAAGTGTTCACCCTTATATTTATATTCCACATTTCATCCAAAATCTCAAGATAGTTTATATATTGATGTTTTCTATCAATAAACAAATCTGTGAATAAGATGAGCTAAAAGATAGCTACCATTCCAATTCCATGCCATGAGCTTCCGTGGCTGAAGAGTTTGAACCACATCTCTTTGCCATGTGGCTGAGGATTATTACATCACATTGATTCTCTGTCAGTGCACTATTGCTTAAATGGCCAGTAATAAACTCACTAACAATCATGGGGTGGAGGTGGAGATATTCTAGTTAACCTTCCACATGAACCCTAGTTATTTCAGTAGAAACAGACGAGTGATGGTTGAGTACAGGAGCCAATCTCAGATTTCTATTGCCAATAATATTGACTTCTATCAGTGGGAATGTGTACATCTTACTTGCCCTTGTTTAATGCAAGAAAACAATCTATTTAAGCTCAATGTATGATTTACTCCAGCTCTACTGAAACAGTACAGTAATGATATTTGCAAAATGTATTCAGTCAACAGCCCTGTATTTTTAAAGCAATCTTTCATGATTGAAGCTTTCGTTACCATTCTTTTTAATTCCATGTCTTCTGAATTTTATTGTCTGAATTACAGTGGCAATGATAGTCCTTTCCTGCCCTTGTTAAAATCATGACAGACAGTCTCAAAATGGGTGAACAGTGCAGTCAGGTGGTAGGGAAAGCAAGTAGGATGCTTGGCTGCATAGCTAGAGGTATAACAAGCAGGAAGAGGGAGATTATGATCCCGCTATATAGAGCGCTGGTGAGACCACATTTGGAATACAGTACTGTGTTCAGTTCTAGAGACCTCACCTGCAAAAAGATATTGACAAAATTGAATGGGTCGAAAGACGGGCTACAAGAATGGTGGAAGGTCTTAAGCATAAAACGTATCAGGAAAGACTTCATGAACTCAATCTGTATAGAAGGAAAAGGGGGGACATGATTGAAACATTTAAATATGTTAAAGGGTTAAATAAGGTTCAGAAGGGAAGTGTTTTTAATAGGAAAGTGAACACAAGAACAAGGGGACACAATCTGAAGTTAGTTGGGGGAAAGATCAAAAGCAACATGAGAAAATATTATTTTACTGAAAGAGTAGTAGATCCTTGGAACAAACTTCCAGCAGATGTGGTTGGTAAATCCACAGTAACTGAATTTAAACATGCCTGGGATAAACATAGATCCATCCTAAGATAAAATACAGAAAATAGTATAAGGGCAGACTAGATGGACCATGAGGTATTTTTCTGCCGTCAGTCTTCTATGTTTCTATGTTTCTATGAAAACAAAAATAAAGACATAGAGCAGCTTCTTTCACTTGTGTCCCATTTTAGGCATTTGTTAAGAGATACATGACAAACAACTAAACAGAAGAAGCAGTGGGACGGAGAAAGCAAACACACCCAGAGTGAAACCAGGCATGCCAATTCAAAAGCCACCAGCCTGAACTTGGTCCAGACAAGACCAAATTTAAGAGTAGGACCATTCAATGTCTGCTCCCTCTCTGTGCATGCAATATCCTGCTAGAACCAAATTCAGACATAGGCATTAATCCAGGTGCTAACATTTCCTCCAGGCCAACTATTTTCTCATTCCTTTATTTGCACCTAACTGCATGAATAGAGCCCAGTCATATACCACTGAGTCAGATCAAAGTCCTGCGTAGCAAAAGTGCATACAAAACTGAGAACTGCATTCACTCCAGTAGCATAAAGGAGCTATTTGAGTAAAACATCGACTGTCTTAGCCTGATAGAAAATCAGAATGCGAAACACGTCTGTTAGTCAATAAAACTGGTTGGTTGGGGACTTTCTACATAATAATGCCGTTAAAGTAAAACAAATGTGAATGGCTTTCAACTTCTCACAACACTGTCAGATTCAAAACAATTTAACTGTGCAATTCTAAAACATTTATTAGACCAGTGTTTCCCAACCTTGGCCACTTGAAGATATCTGGACTTCAACTCCCAGAATTCCCCAGCCAATGCTGGCTGGGGAATTCTGGGAGTTGAAGTCCAGATATCGTCAACACTGTATTAGACCACCTAAATTAAACACAGACAGGAAGGTAGAATCCAATCTGGATTGGTCACTGGGACCAGAGATTTAGTCTTCCACGTTTTCAGATTCGTGCTGCAGCATATCTTCAGGAAACTTACTTCTAGAAGAATGTGTGCTTTGGGCTATTCTATGCCTAATATTTATGAGGTGCCTGCCTGCGTGTGGCTTTTTAGTTGTTGACTTAAGTATTGATAACCACCTATTAAGTTGTGACTATTGTTTCCTTGTGCTGCCAATCCTTGGACTCATAAGTATTATATTTTTCAGAGCATAAGATGCACACACACACACACACGGTGGAAATATTGGTGCGTCTTATACACCGAATACAGCCATTTTTGGCCTACCAAAGCCCCATCCTCAGGTTCCATTTTTGCAGAAAAAGGGGTGCACTGAGGATTTGGGAGACCTGCAGAGTGCTCCTGGCACTGGGGGAAGGCAAAACCACCTGTTTTTGTGTTTTGCCTTCCCCCGGCCTTCAGGAACCCTGTGCAGACCTCCCAAACCTTCTGCGTGCCTCATTTTTTGCAAAAACAGGTGAAAAATTGGCCCATTTTTGCAAAAGAAACGGGCCACGCAAAGTTTGGGAGGCCTGCAGAGTGCTCCTATTGACCAGGGAGGACAAGAGCATTATTTTTTCTTATCTCTTCAAAATCTTAGTGCATCTTATACGCTGGTGTGTTTTATAGTCCAAATAATACAGTACTTGACAAGCTGGAGATAAATCAGCACTCCAGTTCACTGACAAGGGGCCTGTTTCCCAGGCTTTAATCATTTCCCTGGCTATTTTTATCGCTGCTCAGCCAACAACCTTAGCAGCTGCAAAACTGAATGTATGTCCTTGTTCATTGCAATATGAGGTTTCCAATGAGTTTGGGTCTCTTCATTTGACCGCTCGCTTCTTATATTGTGATGATTAGCTTCTTCCCCATCTGTCCTACATAGTCACAGGGGTAAACTTTGCAGGGGATCTGGTAGATTACATTAGAAGTATCTCCCACCTCCAAGCAGTCTTTACAATGCATGAGTTGTCCTTGTACGATAGCCTCTGGGTGGAGCATGATGCCCATTTGCAGATCTAAGAAACTAGGTTCTACTGCTTCCCAAATGTTTTTGATGTATGGTAGGATATGTCATAGAGTTGATCCTGCACCTTCTTTCTTCCTTTCTCTCTCATGCATGTTGCCTTCATTCGTGACAGATAGGAATCTTCTAACTTTTGTCTTATCTAGAACTAATTTCAACTGAATATTTCTCAGTATCTACAAAGTTTCACAGAGTTCAAATAGTTAGGGAAAATAAATTACCGTATTTTTCAGAATATAAAACACACCGGAATATAAGACACACCTTAGTTTTTGGGGAGGAAAATAGGGAAAAGAATCTGCTTACCAAGTATTCATCTGTCTAATGTCCTTAGTCTGGTCAGCTTCAGCACATTATTTTATCCCCTGGTTAAGGGCTTAAAAAAATTATTCTGAGAGAGTAACAATGAATGAGCTTGCAAGCCAGTAAGAGCTGGGAACATCATTAGCACCTGGAAAGAAATAGTCTGAGCAAGTAGAGCAATGGAAAAAACCCTGCAAAGACTTAGGGCTTAGAAAACATTCTTCTTTGCAGAGAGTAACAGTGAAAGAGCTTGCAAGGTGGGAAGAGCTGGGAACATCATATATACACCAAATATATATATACATCATCTTATACACCAAAAAATACAGTATCTTATTGGCACATTGAAGACAATTTGCTCCACAATGATCTCAACTGTTTGATGAAGATATTAAAAAACACTGGGAACAAGATGAAACCTTGATAGAGCAAAACTACTTACCAGAGCTTACAAAACTTTTGCCAGACCCATCCTCGAATACAGCTCATCTGTTTGGAACCCATATCGCATCTCAGACATTAACACCCTTGAAAATGTCCAAAGATACTTCACCAGAAGAGCCCTTCACTCCTCCATTTGAAACAGAATACCCTACAAGACTAGACTTTCAATCCTGGGCCTAGAAAGCTTAGAACTAAGATGCCTTAAACAAGATCTAAGTATTGTCCACAAGATCATATGCCGCAACGTCCTGCCTGTCGGCGACTACTTCAGCTTCAACCACAACAACACAAGAGCACACAACAGATTTAAACTTAATATTAACTGCTCCAAACTTGACTGTAACAAATATGACTTCAGTAACCAAGTTGTCGAAGCGTGGAACTCATTATCGGACTCCATAGTGTCATCCCCAAACCCCCAACACTTTGCCCTTAGATTATCCACGGTTGACCTATCCAGATTCCTAAGAGGTCAGTAAGGGGCGAGTACAAGTGCACTAGAGTGCCTTCTGTCCCCTGTCCTATTGCTCTCCTATATCTCCTATACCTTTCTTCTACTCCTATATCTCTTCTTCTATTCTTTCATTGATATGTTCTATTCCTATATCTTCTCTTCTATTCTTTCTTAGATATATTTTACTATGAATATATCTTCCATAACCTTCATCATGTATTTTATTATGTGTATACCCACTAAAACCCTCATTGTGTATTGGAATAAATAAATAAATAAATAAATAAATAAATAAATAAATAAATAAATAAATACTGCCATAAGATCAAGTAAAGTTTCTGAATACATTTTTTTAAAATCTCCCCATGTTTGAAATTATCTGATCACCTTAGCCCATACAATCAGCACAGCAAGATACTATGATTTAAATATATCAAAAGCAGCTAACTAATATCATCAGGATTATCATCTTCCAACGGAGTTCACATTTCATTGTAATATCTCAGATGAAACCCAAATGAAATGGAACTGATTTTATTTCGAAGTGGTCAAGTTATCCTGCCAAATACTTTGCTGAAAAAAGGGGATGCTATGACACTGATGAATAGTGTTTGTTTGTTTGTAAGTTTAATGACTTTATGTGTCATTCATCTCACCCTGAAAAGCAACCGAGAAATTAGTATGTGTTTCACTGATTGCAGAAAGACTTGGACTGAGTCAATCGTATGAAACTATGAAATGTGTATAAGCAAAATGGAGATTCCAGCCCATGTCATTGTTCTTATGTAAGACCTATAGAAATACCTACAGTCTGGATGGAACACAGCAAAGCAGATTGGCTCCAGGTTGGCAAGACAGGGTTCTAGGACTGTTTGCCTCCTCCTGCGCCTGTTTCATCCCCAGCCTTCCAGCCCCCAGCCATTCGGCGCTGCCTTTTCTCCCTGGCCCTTTCGCAGAACGAGCTCAAAAGCACTTTCATCCTGGCCTTTTGGACCCAGGGGACATTTTGCTGTCAGCCAATCAGAGGATTCATTCCCTTTAATTCCCTTCCACTCTGCCTGCTCCTGTGTCTGGAAGCAGTGTTTTTAGGAGAAGGACAAGGAGATTTATATTTTAATTGGATTAGAAATAAGGCAGAAATTGAAATAACAAATGAGCGCAGTTTCCCTGTCTTTATCAAAAAAAAAGTATCTACTTCATAGAATCTTTTCTGGTTCAGTGATTCTCAAACAAAATTACATCCCCTCCTTAAGAATCCCACTCCGTTCTTCATTCTTGTGCTTTTTCCTTGTGCCTTCTATGTGTCCTCTAGTTTGCAAACCCTTAGAAACCCTCCCTGCAAACTACAGGACATATATAGAGCAAATGGGGAAGAGGAAGGCTTGGAAACCCTCCCTGCAACCACTTGAAATCAACCACTACTACAATTTAATCTAAAAATAATTTCTGAGTTCAAAGAGAGCACAGCAGAAATAGTGACTTAATAAATGGAATCAGATCCACAAGAAGACCATTCAATCCTCATATACAGCTAATCCTCAACTTACCACTGAGCCTAAATTTTTGGTTGCTAAGCAAGACAGTTGTTAATTTTGTCCATTTTACAACCTTTCCTGCCACAGTTGTTACATTAATAACACAGTTGTTAAGTGAATCTCATTTCCCCATTGACTTTGATTGTCAGGATGTTGCAAAAAATGACCACATGACCCTGGGACCTTGCAGCCATCATAACTATGAGTTAGTTGCCAAGCATCTGAATTTTAATCACGTGACTATTGAAATGCTGCAACAGTCGTAGGTATGAAAAACGGTCATAAATCACTTTTTTTCTGTGCTGTTGTAACTTTGAACAGTCACTAAACAGTTATAAGTTGCAATTGACCTGGACTGACCTCTCAAGTTTGTCAATCATCAATGTGTTCATCCCAATTTCATCCTAGATAGGGCACTAATGAACAATGACCTTTCCCACACAGGGGCAAAGGCTTTGATTCAATGGACATTTGCAAAATCTCCTCTGAGATATGCTAAAATTTAAATATATAGCATATAAGTAGAAAAATGTAAACGCCTTCCTTAAGGGAGTATGATGATATTAAGCAAATACTGGTGGAGGCAGTTCTCTTTCTTATAATGATATATTTGATTACTGGGCCATAGTGATGTCTCTACTGGCATCCAATTGAAGAAGACAATCTCAAATGCTTTCTTGTGAAGAAATGGGGAATACAGTTGTAGTTCATGAGACATATATGTATTCTCATACTTCACATAACAAAAGTGAACTAAGTGAGGTAAAATACCTTGGAAATGAAAAATGGACCTTAACAGATGTTCTGCCGGACTCTATGGTATGAGTCTCCCGAAAATTCAAGGGTACAAGTTTCAGACACATACACACTTGAAAGTTCAAAAATAATGTTCTTTATCATAAAAATTCAAAAGAAACAAAGCACCCTTTTTGTATTGCAAAGAGCACTGGTCCCAAAACAACCTGGTAGTCTGTACAATCCCCTTAATCAGTCCTTAAGTACTTAGCTAGCAGCTGTGAAGGAACGTCACAGCCCTCCTTCTTCCACGAAGTGAGACCCCCACACTTTGCTCTGCTTTGGTTTCAAAGTTGTGAAAAATCAACAAAGTCCGGAAACAGTAAGGCACGGTCCTGAAGAAACAACGATTAGATAATCTTCCACAATAGCCAAGCCAGCACGCTGCTATTTATATCAGCAGCTCTAATTACTGGAGCCCCACCCAAACACAGGTGGCCTCTCTTATCTCCTGTAATATTTCTTCAATTGGTCTCTTTGATGCATAATTCTGCGCATGCGTGGGTCTAACACTTCCTTATCCAAATCAACCCAAGATAATGGTGATTGGCTTCCTGGGCTGTGTGCCAAGCCCCCCTCTTCCAAGTCTCCCCCACCTTCTTCTTCGTCAGAGGAAACTGCACTACCTGACTCTGTCGGCAATAAAACAGGCCTATGACATGTTGATGTTTCCCCTGCATCCACCTCCACATTCCTTGGGGCAGGAGCTGGGCCAGAGCCAACCACAACAACAGAGAAGGAAAGTAAGCCTAACTTCCTCCTTAAATGAGCAGCAGAACACCCAAAAAATGGCCAACATTCTTCCTTAGGAAATTGTTCTGGACTACTTTCAGCTTCCTTGGATCTAGGATATTTTTATCTTTAGTAAACCAGTTTAGAAAAAAAATTACAATTTTTGGAAATTGGTGTTCTTGTATTTAGAGTTATAATTTTAATTTCAAGATTAATTTTAATCATTTGAATTTAGGAGGCTGTATCACATCTTAATTTCTTATGCTTTCGAATTGCTTAATTTGGACAAAAGGTAAATATCAAGATAAATAAATATAAATATAAAACATATTTATACTAAGTCAGACCAATGGTGTGCTTAATTCGGTATCGTCCATGCTCCACAGAGGCGTTACAAGTGTTCAGACAGGACTTCCTTGGAGATGCCAGGGATTGAAAATAGTGTTTTCTGCCTCGAAAGCACATTTTCTGCCACTGAGCTACAATGCTCTGAAAATAGAGGATACGTGCACAACAGTTCTCACAGCAGCTTTTAAACAAACCAAGGTACTCTGTGAATCCAATTTACCTCAAAACTTCAGAATTAGTTTGCCATATCCAATCTATGCCAAAACAACATTCTAAACAAAAAGTGAAATAGGTCAGAGATCCTGAATAATGTCGAAGAACACCCCTGGGAGAACAGTGGGACCCAGGGGCATCATTTTTTGGATTTCTGCAGTAATGAATATATATCAGATCTATACGTAAATTGCTGGAATTCTTTAGTGGATAGAACTGTCATATGAAAGGAGGTGTTTAAAGTCATATACAGTGCATGTTACCATCTGTGTTTATAGTGCAATGTACAGTATTACACAAACCATCTCAATAGCATTGCTCCTGCAGAAAAGGGAGATCTTACTGTGTAAGCTTATTGTTTTAAGGAAAGTTTAACAACTTACATGTATGCCTGTGCAGATGTGCAGTAATACGGTATGGATTTAAGAATAAATCACGCTGCTTATAGAAGTGTAATTCCCTATGTAAAATACTTACTCAAAATAGTATTTATTATTACTAATGAATTAATTAAGTCATTCATTTACAAGATTTGTATGCCGCCCTTCTCTGAAGGCTTGTAAACTGTCCATCTCATCTACAGTTGTGGGCAGCATATACAGCAATGTAGTACTGAAAGCGTTGGTCCAGCATCAGGGAGATTCAAGGCCGTAGAAGCTCACTGAGCAGTTTTGGAACAGCCCTTCTCTTTCCATTCAACAAACCTGATATATTTGTTGTGGGAAAACTAAAGGAGAAGAGAATGCAATATAAAGTACTTCAGGCTGCTGAAGTGACAGCAATATATAAATCGTGTGTGTGTGTGTGTGCGCGGGTGCGTGCGTGCATGAGCGCGCGCACACACACATACATACTGTACATACATACATATATTTCTTGCCCATCCATCTACTCAGCCTTAGTAAGCTCAAAATATTACCTGGCCTCCTTGAAATTCTGATTGTCCTTTCTAAATGTAACATTTTAAGACCTCTGATATGTTGCTGGATAAAAAGTGTTCTGTCTGGGTTCCCCCAGACCTCAACACCAACTGGAAAAAACAGCCAGACACTCTGGTAAAAGCCAAAAGTATTTTATAGCTGGAAAAAATAAACACAGAGGAAAACCTGTTCTTCCCAACAGACAGGCTATAATACTTTAGTCCTGATGTCCAGACAATACAGCAAGCTTCTTGCTGGCACCCCCCCCCCCCCCCAAGGTTTCAATAGTCAAAGGCACAAACCAGGATTCCAAGACGCCAAAGTTCACAGCCAAGTCCCACAACTCTCAAAGATAAAACTCCACAAGCCAGGAAGGGTGGGTCTGCCTTTTAGCCTTTCCCAAGAGCACCACACCCAAACCCAGCTGTTGCCTCTTTAATGCTGAAAGTACTTAGCCAATTGATTTCTTCTCTGAGTAGCTCTTCTTTGTCGCAGATCAATTATGGCTTGTGCATTTTCCTCTAAGGAATCCAGGCTGCTTGCTGGGGAGAGCTCCCCCTGGTGGGACTCTGGCTGTCCTCCCTCTTCTTCAGCCTGGGATTCCTCCTCCTCGTCTGTCTGCACCTCCTGTTCCTCAGCCTCTCCCTCTGAGCTGGAAACCGACAGAAGATCAGCCGTTCCCTGAGGGGCCTCAGATGGAACCACAACAAAAAGTAATGCTGGATCTCCTTATTATATTTAAATCCTGGTTTTCTGAATAAAATACAATGGCTCAGTCCCTACATAAAATTAAGCCATAAATAAAAATGACTGAATTAATTTGACAAATAAAGCCAAAAGTAAACAAATCACATTTCAGTTTAATGAGGCATGAAAACTCAATCATGGGGCGGGAGGGGGTGCCTTTCCTTCTTTTTTTAATTTCCTCCTCTTTTTTTGAACAAATAATTTTTGAGCAAACATTCTGCTGTTCTGCAGTCAATATACCGATTCCATACCCATGTCATTCAGTAGCATAGAGAAGTAATAATTGCAGGAGAAAATGATCAGAACAATTACTTGGGAAAGTGTAAGACATTGAAATTAAAAAGTCATATCAGGTAAATGGGCTGTGATGTGTATTATGTGCCACATTTGTGAACCAGATGTTACAGTATTAGGATAAAGATTTAAAGTGGATTTAGTCTTCTTTTTAAAATCTTTGATATTACTGTATATCTCTTTCCTGCACTGCTGCAGCTCTAACCTTTGGTTTGCTTTATTCTTTTCTTAGGGGAAAACTGGCATTTTATATTCTCTACACCAATCTTTCTTCCATGTAGCCAGTGAGCTCAGTAATTAGGGAGGGATATATTGGAGATAAAAGCTTGCACTCTAAGTGAGGATTGTTCCTATTTTAATATAACAGCATATATCACAAATTCCTGAATTTTACACAAAAACATCTGGCAACCAGCTATGAAATGAAAGAAAGAGAAGGGAAAGGGAACCCCTGGACTCTTTGCTTCTTTTGGCAAATTTTAATTTCGTTCATCTTTGAAATTGCAACAGAGGTGCCAAGAAAGATGGGAACTATGGGAGAATTTAGTGCTGTAGTATGGGTGGTATATGCAAACTGTATCCATTTGAAAACCATAGGAAAAATCATCACATTGGTGATGATGATCTGGATTGGAAATGATGGCAATGATTTATAAACTGCAGAATTTGTAGATAAAAGTGGACATCTACTTTTCTGTGGAAAATTCCTCATTGTAATGAATTAATCTATTTTGTGACATTTCTTCCCAATGGTATCCTGAGAGGTCGGGGGAGGGGGGGTGTCCTATGCTTTTTTTCCTCTAGAATTTCAATTAAGGATTGTCCCAATACAATTTCATTGAGGATTGAAGTAAATGAAAAGCTCTGTAATAAAATAAGTCTAAAATTATAATAATTTATTAAATTTCTCTTTGTAAAGATGAAGTACTATTTAATATTGCTGACACAGATTTAGAAAAAAAAATTAGAAACATTGAATTCAGCAGAAACCCTTGTTAAGGGATATGTTCCCAAACTTCAGCAAAACTGAAAGAATATTGCATAATTACATCACAGCTTCCTATTTTAAAACAAGTGCTGAAAACCAAAAGACTATAGCTGTCATGAATAGAGAATTAAGACTTAAGCCACTATCTATGACTCTTAACAGATATTCAATCTATCTGAAGTCAAAGTTGTACTTCTTTAGATGTCAGAAAAGTTTCATTACTATCTTAACTGCATTTTGAAAAGAGGAAAGTTGATAAAATCTGAAGCCAGAGAGAGAAAGAGAAAGACATACAAAGTTTCCTGTCTCTTACATATAGATGCTCACTTAATTAACAACATGACAAATAAGAATCAGACCCAGAAGTGTGAAGATCCTTTTTCTCTTTAATTCTCAGTGTTCTAGTTGTTAAATAGGGCCATGCATCCACAGAGTAGGGAATACAGTAAAATGCTGTTTGTCTGGAGTATTGCTGATATGGGATGGAAAAGAGAAGAACTTAATTTAAATTTAAAAATTCATATCTGAATATTAAACATTTGTGTATAAACTTACTGAGTTCATCAGCACTGCTTATCCCTGTATATTTCAAAATACCATGAAGCAAGTTACACATCCAGGTATAGCATATGGAATCAATATTAGCTGGAAGGCATCACCATACAATATCAGCATCAGTCAAACCCCGCCCCCATTGAGATGATGCTGGTGCTGGACAATATGACCTTTTATAAATCCTTTAAAAAGAAGCTTTTCCAGCAAGCCTGGGGATCCTCTGCCAACAGAAAGCCCATGTAGTGGCTTGCATCGTGTTTAATTGGTGTTTTTTTTTTAAAAAAAAAGTTTTATTGTACACTACCCAGAGTCATCTTGTATGGGATGGGCAGCCATATAACTTTTATAAATAAATAAATTAATGGAATAACATGTCTCCAGAAGTTGTAACTGCTGCAACACTGGAGGTTTTTAAGAAGAGATTGCATAACTATTTATCTGAAATGGTGTAGGGTTTCTTGCCTAAGCAGGGAGTTGGATCACAAGATCTCCAAAGTCCCTTCCAACTCTGTTATTCTATTCTAAATCTACTATGGAACAAAATATATTCAAAGAAAGAAAAAGAGTATCTTTCAGGTAGAAAGATGACAAATCGACAAAAAGAAGCAGACCAGATGAGGGTAGAACCTATTCCTTGACATGTTTAGAATTTATGAACAGAGCTTCTTCTTCAAGGAATGCACTCAACTCTTTCCTGCAATGCACTTTAGTATAGCCCCCAAAATGGCATTTTTATAGTATTTTTTTATTAGTTTACAATCTGCTGTAAAAAAAAATCAATATGTCATTTGGCCAGGCACTATTTCAGTGAAGATTCTAATGATTCTAACAGATCAAGCATAAGTCAGGATTAAAATAGAAGAAATTTAAGTTAGCCTTTCTCAACCCCAGGCTAGATATTTCACAGTTTGATACATCCAGAAAACAGTTTGGACAGGGCAAGCTATACTTGGCTTCAACATCAGTTTAAAAACTGAAATAAGACCATATAAACAAAGTACAAGATTAAAAAATGCATGCACTTATTTCTAAATCAAACTCAAAGTAGCCCATAGATTTGTCTTCCAAATGAAATCAGCATGACTATTAATCATGCAGTGAGTGTTACAGAGAAAAAGCATTGTTCTGCTAGGACATACAGTTATTTTATTTAGCTTAGAGAGGATTTTCCTATATTGGACTTTAAAAAAGCATTTTAAGATGAAGCAAAAACAAAATAAAAAACCCTCCACTGATACTTTCATCCATTTTTTCCTCATATGGATATAACGCATGTGAATTGTATAATTTTTATATATCAGGGTGAAATTATACCTTTTTAGAACTTCAATACATAGGAATAATTTCATGTATAAAAGCCCACTTAAGCACTCTCAAATAAGTTTGAAAAGCTTTGTAATTTAAATATGAATTTTATATGGAAATATTCCATTATATTTTTGTCAATTAGTGGAAAGCATAAGGATTCATAAAATCACAATTTAAAAGAAAAAACAGTGATTTTATCTAGGGCAGTTTTTTTATTTTGGTACTTTTTATCAATATCCTTTTTCCTGCAATATAAAGTTGTTTCAAATTCAACAGTATATTTCAGAGGGGGAAACTATGTGGAAAAAGAAAAAAAAATCCAGACATACATGTTAACATTGCGTACTGTATGACAATATTTTCAAGTGCCCTCCAATCTTGTTTGACTTTGAATCCCTAAATTCCCCAGCCATCGTTATGAGATCTCCTAGGTTGAAAAAGATAGATTGCATACAACAGTCTTGTTAGGCATCTTCATTGAGAAATCAAGCTCATTCAGTAAAGTACATGACTATTGTATTTCAATCCAATTTTGAAGGTTCTCTAGCTGTAACCTTAGTCAATTATCTACAATGCTTCCCAAACTTCATAAATGCAGACTTGCTCTACCCCAAATGTTCTGTCCTTGATGCTGTGTAAACTTTCTGACATGACCAGGACTTTCTCTAGTTTACCAATGGGACTGTATAGAATATAACATTTCAGTTTGTGTTTTGCTCCATCTATTCTTGTTCTTTTTTCACCTTTTTTCCCACACACAGGAGAGGGGCAAAACTACCTCTCCCTCAAACTTACTGGGAAGGATAAAGGTGTGAACCTCAGGAGTTAGAAGGAAATTTTGATAAGGTGCGACCCTTTGCCCTATATCTCCAAAAGAAATAATGCAAAACTCTATTTGGACTCCTCCAAGGCAGAAGTTAATTGGTTCATTTTGAGAAATTCTCACAAACCCATTGCATCATGGTGAAATAAAAGTACAATTCTAGTCCCAGATTGGCAGTTTTTGCATTTGGATCAAACTGACACTGTGGCAACTAAGCCACATTGATTATTTGATATACAATATATTATATTCTGGCACATGAATGTGCCACTCTATTAAGTTTATAATGTCAACTCTAAATTGGGAGTAATAGCATATTAAATTCAGAAATGCACAACCTCTTTCTTTCTGTCAAAAACTTGCAGCCAGAGAGTCCTCATGCTTTATATTCCCAGAACACAACCTCAGAGCTGGAACCTATTTTTAATTCTATAAATATGTGAAAATAACATCAAGGCGAACTAGAGAACAGGAAACTGTCTTGGGTTTAAAAAATACTACAAGTATGTCTAGTCACAAACATTTCTGTCACGCTAAATGTATTTTTTTAAAATAGCTATATCGATGCTTTAAACTTAAACTTAATAGTGCTGAACTGTTTCAAGCAAATTTGAGGTTTAAATGTTGTGAAGATAGAAGAAAGAGAGGAAAAATAGTTAATAAAAAACCATGTAGGTGAGTAACTGAAGTTACGAACACTACCAAGTAACTCATAAGTGCACTGCATTTCTTTTAATACAGCACGCCTTATTGTTTTGCAACCATGATTTGAGCCTTTATTTTATTTGGAACTACACTGGAAAGAAAAGGGTTTTGAAAAAAGGTGTTCACGATACATTCAGAAGAAACAGATTTAAAGTGTATTGCGTTGTTCATAGAATGGAAAAAATGTTATTCAAACCATGCAGAATTGATTAGTTATGAAGATCAGAATGGACTAATTCTAAAAATTTTAATTGGACTAAGTAATTCATTTAAACTTTGACTACATCACATTTCAACCCACATCAAAGAAACTAGCTAGTTTCCAAAAAGAATGTAAATTACACTGAAGTAGGAAATGAATAGGCATCCAAAAGCCATAACTATTCCATCTATAACATTAGCTTCACCACCATCTTTTACCTCAGATATAGAATAACAGATTGACTCCTAATATCATATAGGAATCTTTTCTTAACATTATTTAATGGATAGATTTTTATGACACTCGTCTCACTTCTTCTTCCATGTTTAGATAAAATTTTAAATTGCCAGAATGAAACCACTTCATGACACTTTTTGGGCCAAAATAAATCATTATAGGTACATGGTTTTGGTAGTAGCTGACATACCAGCAGATAGGCCAGGTTCTGCATCTCTCCACATTCACACAGAGTATTGTTACCTACTAAGAGCCTCCATTTCAGCATATTGGTTTTACACTTCAGCATTCCAACTAGTAGTGGGTTCTAAAACCCTTTACTATCGGTTCAGGTGCAATGCTTCTGCACGTGTGCAGAAGTTTCATGGGCAGGTGGGTGGAGCATCCCACAAGTAGCGCCATCGGTTCTTAGAGCCGGGCCAAACTGGGAGCAACCCACTGCTGAGTCCAACTTTCAAGTAGTATAAGGGAGGTCAGATCCCTCAGCCAAATCCTCCTTTAATGTTACTCCTTGCTCAATGGTCTCATTCCTCCATCTTTTGATTCGATTTCATTCTTGAATATCCTCAAGAATGCTTGTTGTTGCCATAATGGTGTTCCTAGATCTGAGTCTGTGGGCTTGGGCTTATGTCTGTTCAGAGGATGTCGAGGCTCATTCTCTTGCTTAGTTCTTTTGGCATCTGCTGCTACTTCTCTCCAGATCTTAGGTAGGGCAATGCCAAAGAGAAGATATATTTACTCAGTTGGTTTAGGTTTGAGACCTCCTGTCATTTACGTGAGCTGCTTCATTGATGGTGATACCAATTTGTTTCTCATATGCACCCCACACTGGAGCTGCAGAGATGTTCAAGGCCAAAGCTGAGGTATGCAACATAGATGGTTGAGCTCCCTGTGTGTAGTCTATCAATTTCCTGATGATACTGTTCCTTGAGCTGATCTTAGCCTTAGTGTTCAGACAACACTGTTTAAAAGAGGGCATCCTGTCAAGTGTCACACTGAGATACTTCTCTGTTGGACAATGCTGTAGTGTAGTCAGTTCCCCTGCAACATAACTTCCCATTCTTCTCTATCAATCTCACTGATACAGAGACTGGACCCCTTACAACAGGGGTCTCCAACCCTGGGCCACAGCCTATCTCCAGGCTGTTTGGAACCAGGCCACAGAAGTGGCAAGCTAGCACATATATGCACACTCATCCCCACTTGGGCAAACACGTACATGTGTGCTGCATTTGCATGTGGGAGGTCCATGCTTAAGGAGCTAGGCTAATTTATACTGTATTGCACCTATTCTGTACAAAGTATTTACATTATGCTGCAGAATTTACATTCAGCTCAAGGCACTGGGCCTGGCCTTTAACTTCTAATTGGCTTAACCCATGCTATCTGAAGGATGCTTACATGTGTAAGAGTCTAACAGAACAGAAAGATCAATATTTGACTGATCAATAACAGCTATTACATTGGCTAGTAGGGGAGTATTGGGCTATCTCAATCAAAATTCAATGGTTTTAGAAATGCATCAATCTTTACTGGTTCTCAAAGAACACTTTAGGAGATATAATTAATAATGTGTTTCAGAACCAGGCCTCGTGATAGTTGTGAAATCCTTACTATGCTAAATTCTCCACGGCCTCTTAACTACTTCAGGGCTCAACGGAGATCTAAATTACAGCAAAATCAAATCACTCTAACTTAATGCTAGGTGCAAATATAGGGAAACAAATGAGTAGATGTCTCAAGCAAGCAAACTACACAATAGTGATACTTTCCTAAATAATTTTGTGAAAACTTCCTCCCTATTCATTCAGCTGTCTCCAAAGCATATTCTTCAGATGTATTTAAACTCAGCTCTCAACATTCTTAACAAATACTATATGGCTGTTGGAGAAGGTCAGCACCTTATTCTTCAGTGCACCAAATGCATTGCAGTCCAATGCATTATGCTAGGTATTAACGAAGGTGAATTCAATCACTCCTGCTCTCAAGTATAGGACTGCAACTTTGACCACTTAGATTCTCCCTAATATTTCATTCACTATCCCTTGATTCAAATTATTTTTCAGAAAAAAGGCAAGGAGGTACAAACATAACCCTTATAAAATCCTTACTAAACAATCACCCTATTTTTATACAGCAGAGGGAGTGGATAGCTGGATAGATATAAACAAATATAATTAAATCTTTTAAAATATTAGTTTTTTAAATATTCTGTTGTAAATGATTAAAGGAAATTTCCCAGCATTTCTAAACTTGTCTTAAAAATAATTTATATAATGTACTGTTTTTTTAAGATTTTATTTTGTAACTGCATTTGTAACAGCTAATTTCCCCCTTTTCAAATGGTGTGATTTTCTGTCAACACTAACCAGTTCAGTGATTCCAGTGAAACAAATATTCCAATATATTTCAATCAATAAAACCTTTAATAATAATGTTGTAAATAACACATATATTAATTTTAGCTTTTTCAGATTGCATGAGATAATTGCTTTCACTAAAGAGCTGATGTTTGACTGCATATGAATACTAATGAAAAATGGGTGAATTTTGCTTTTCTATACAGATTATTGCATAAGGACACAAATGGTTTCACTTCTGCCTATTTCTGCCTCATTACCTACAATCCTTCACACATGTATATTTATTTTGTTTTTTTTAACTACTGTGGTTCGCTGTATTTGTGCTTGATCATCCCCATACTGGTCCCCATTTAGTTTTTCTGCAACACCAGTAATTATTATAGACTCTGATATGAATTAATTTGCTTCTGTAATGATAAATTAAGCTTAAATATACTGTTAGCAGTCTATCCTCCATACTAACCTGCCCAGGCTTCACGCTCTGGGGAATCCAGAGCATGATACCATGGTCTTTCAAGACTGAAGGATGCCAAATACCTTTAGCTTTTAAAAAAAAGATTTTAAAGAAAGTTTTATATATACATAGTGTGTGCACCAGATGTTCTTAATATTTTAAGACAGTGTACAAATGGATGAATGCAGAAGTTGGAGTAACTGATGTTTCCTTAGACAGAATCTGTAATCTGTAATACTCTCCAGAGGTTTAAAGCATGCCACAGAGAAATAAAGGCAAGAATTTAAAGCTAACTTAAAACTTTTACTCCACAGAATTCTCCTCTCTCACACCCATTTACTTTTTTAGTCTTACAAAAAGCAGTTAAAAAGCCATTAACTCGTACACTGTCATATTTAGAGAGTAATGACACCTCACTCACGTTCAAGATCTGACCTAGGAATTTTTTAAAAATAACCAAAAACTACCCTCCCTGTTATTCTGATGAAGGCCATGCGGGATTGCAATCCCAGGACGCCCAAATCCTCCAAGGTGCCAGGGGTCCTCAAACTTGGCAACTTTAAGACTTGTGGACTTCAACTCCCAGAATTCTCCAGCTAACATAGCTGGCTGGAGAATTCTGGGAATTGAAGTCCACAATTCTTAAAGTTTCCAAGTTTGAGGACCCTTGCTCCAAACCACCATGTGGGTCATGAGAAATGCTGGAAAATAAAAACCCAAGGCGTTTGAATGAAATTGTTTGGAGAAGGCAGTCCTAAACTGGGAAATCCTGGAAAGAAAGCAGACCCGTTGTACTGAAAGGGATGGACTGCTCCATGGGCAGATTCCTTTATATATGTGTGTATATATAATATAATGATAGGGGATTATATATATATTATATATACATACATACGTACATACACACACATATATAAATATCCTGAAGAATGCTTGTTGTGGCCATAGTGGTGTTCCTAGATATAAGTTTGTGGGCTTGGGTTTATATATACTGTATTTATATAATCCCCTATCATTTTATTGGAAGCAAAGCGAAGGGTGCCCGTGCTCCTCTCCCTCTCTCTTTCAGAAGCCATGGCAGAAGGGGCGAAGAGGTTCACCTCGGATTGTTTCTCCTTCTCTCCCTCCCCCCCACCCCATCCTCTCTCTTCGACATGAAATTACCGCCGATTCTTCTTCCCCTGAACAGGCAACTCCTCAACGAGGCTGAATTGTCCAATGCAAACTTAAAAGAGCCGCTGCCTTTTCAAGCCGGGCTCGTTTCAAACGCCCATTCCTTAAATCTCAACACCTAGGGGGCCTGAAATGAACTCCTCAGTTTGACCTTCTCGGCGAGTGGCACCCCACCGCTCCCGCAGAAACCACACGCTGCCTCGGCTGCGCCGTTCGACGCTCCTTCCTTCCTTCCTTCCCCACCCACCGCCCTCCTGCACTCCCCGGGTGCTGGTTTCCAAGGCGAAAGGCACCCTCCGAGGGGCTCCGCGACCCGATCGCCGCGGTTAGCGGAAAGCGCCCCAGGGGGGGAATCTCCTGGCTGCCCGATCGCCACATCCTTCTCCCTTTGGCAGCATTGGGCGCGTCGCCCTCCATGCAAGGCAAAGCCATGTGAACGTACCTTGATGATGCTGCTCCTCCGGGGGGTCGCCCGGGCCGCTTCCAGGAGCCCGGAGTCTGTGTCGGTTGCCAGGGTGCTTGCAAAGCGCTCGGCGACGGTGCCGGTGCTGCCAGCGCCGGCTAGCAAGACTCCGCTCCTCCGTTCCCTTCTCTTCCCTAGAGACGCCGCGGACATCTCCAAGGCTCCGGGCTCCGAAGACATCTCCCCGTCTTCCTCGCCCTTGGGAGCGATCACAGACGGAGGCTCTCGATTCCCCGAGCCTTGGGCCATGGCGGGTCCCGCTCCCCCGAGCGGAATCTCAACTTGGCGGAGGCCACTTCGACCAGAAAAAAAAAGAAAAGAGCGGCGAGAGAGGAGCCCCGGGAGTCGTACTCCCCTTTTTCACTGCGGTGCAAGTTTCTCCGGGAGACTCATCGGGGGGCTCGGGGGAGCCCCAAGGCTAAGTAGTTGTCCATGAGAGCGGCTGTAGGAGAGCGGCGGTGGCAGGGGAGGGGCAGGAAGGCGCTAAACTTGGACAATGAGGGAGTTTTCCAGCCGCAGAGAATTACAAAGCAACAGCCATCCCCCTCACACGCCCATCCAGACGGAGACTCTCTTTCTTGCCGTCTGAGATTAATATCTAGACAAAGAAGATATAAATAGATATATATATAGGTATGTAGATAGGTAGGTAGGTAAGTAGGTAAGTAGGTAAATAGAGAAAGAGAGAGACGCGCTGCTCTCAAGTACGCGCCAAGGAAGACGCTCCGAGCCATGCGAAGCCCGCCAACCAGCAGGAAGTGCACCCGTTCTTACTCTTCTCGCCTGTGACAGAGAGCCCGACTGCTTTTGACAGACGAGACTGATAGACGTCAGGCACGGCCAGTAAGCGCGGGGGAAGCGTTTTAACCGGAGCGGGCCAGGCCTATCGTTGTCCCGCGGGGCGGGGCCAAGGCATATTATGCGCGCGCGCGCGCGCACGGGGGGAAGGGAGGGAAAGGGCTGGTGCACATTGAGAAAGAGAAACGTGTTCTTCGTTGAGAGCGGGGCTCGGTAGTTGAACACGCGTTTACAATGACTTTTGATATTTTTTATTTATTTATATTGCTTGCAAAGCTCCTTTGGCCGTTGTTATACTGGAAGGCACTATAGAATAACAGCGCTAAATAAACGTGATAGCCATGTCTTAGGCAGGTAGCCTACTGAACCGCATAGATGGCAGATAATCCTCTGGCAAGGCCATTCTACACGTAGAGTAACCTCGTGGAAAAGGTGCCCTTGTGCTTACCCACTGCATCTTACTGTCGTTTGATTGCTGAAGGATACAGATCATTCCAAAGTGGTTTAAAATATAATCAAAATTTAATAACTAAAAGTTGTCAACAGGTGATTCTCGCACCTCCTTTGCTACTTGTTATATATGCCAGCAAAGTCAAACAGCAGCTCTCTTTACCTCTTGTAAAGATGACATTCATCTATCTGACATTCATCTATCACCATCCAAACCATTGACAAAGCTGAACTTAAAATGATATTTATTTATTTATTTATTTATTTATACATACATACATACATACATACATACATACATAAATCTCATCTGTCACCCACACCACATTTCAGACAAATACTCTAGAAAATGCCCAGAGATACTTTACTAAAAGAGCCTTCCACTCTTCCACTCACAACAGAATACCCTACGCAACTAAACTTACAATCCTAGGTTTAGAAAGCTTAGAACTAGGTCACCTTAAACACGACCTAAGCATAGCCCATAAAATAATCTGCTACAACGTCTTTCCTGTCAATGACTACTTCAACCACAATAACACACGATCACACAACAGATACAAACTTAAAGTAAACCATTCTAAACTCGACTGCAGGAAATAAGACTTTAGTAACCGAGCAGTTGATGCATGAAACTCACTACTGGACTCTGTAGTATCATCACCTAACCCCCAAAATTTTACTATAACTAGATTATCCACTGTTGACCTCTCCCAATTCCTAAGAGTCAGTACGGGGCATGCATAAGTGCACCAGAGCGCCTTCCTTCCCCTGTCCTAATGTTTCTCTTATTATTATCATGTATATAAATATTGTTATATCTTTGTATACCACCAATATGTAGTTAACAAAACAAATAAATAAAAATTTTATTTATTTTGACAAGCATGTACAAGGTAGTAAGTATTCGTATTAACATAAACATTAGCAAGGTAGGTACAGATAAATTAGTCAATAGGACAGTTGGACGGTGACGGTAGGCACAGTAGTGCGCTTATGCACGCCCCTTAAAGACCTCTTAGGAATGGGGTGAGGTCAGCTGTAGATAGTCTAAGGTTAAAGTTTTTGGGGTTTGAGGAAGAAACCACCAAGTCAGATAGTGCCTGGACTTTTTCTTTCTTAAGAAAGGCATTTTCCTGTTCAGGATGAAATCCTGCTTAGTGCATTATCTATTTGCTTAGTGAAAATTTGTTACATACTTCAATATAGCAAACATTAGAACTACAGAATCGAACTACAGTATAAAAATAGCCTTTTTAGGGCATTATGGATTGCCATATCACCAAGTCATATGACTGAGGATAGTAAAGTTCTCAATCTGGCAATATTTTTTTTAAGGGAGTGGAACAATAAAGAAGTCGGCTTGGAAGAATCACTTGGAAGAATCATTAGGTGCCATTTTTGGTGGAGGCCTGACAGGCACATTGTCACTTAAAGAAAAGGTTCAAATACTTTTGCCACAGACAACATTTTCTTCAAAAAAAAAAAAGTATAATGATTTTGATCAGAGGTGAAATGTTCCCAGATCGCTCGTCTGTCATCCGCCACCATTTGGATTCTCTGAATGCGCAGAGAGTAAAAGAACCCAAATGGCAGTATCTGGGCAGATGGGTGACGCCTCACATTACCTTCGCGACCAGCTCTCTGATGACTGACAGGCATGAGCAAACCGGAAGCATTTCACTCATTTTGTTTTGACTCATTTGTTCATTTGAGTTATCTATGTAATTTTAGGACGTGTGGGGAACATGTTTATGAAGAAATATTGAAAATTCAAAAGGTTTCACAAACTTTTAAGAAGATCTGCCTTTTGCCTTTAGAACAATCTTCCAAGATACCTCATTTATAGCATGCTGCACAAATCTATCCTGTTAGCAATATGTCTGGAACCAGCATACCAGTTGGAGGCCTATCTGTCCACAACCTCCACCTACCAGGCAATGAAAGACTACCAAAATTTTTACTACCACACTGTGGGCATGGCTTATGCAGGACACCCTGCATTTTCTTTCAACATCTTTGGGTACTCTGGGATGGAGCTCCATTTTCACTACCCCACTGTGTTCCCCCTCCCGTCCGGGCAGTAACCCACCCCTGCTACCAGGCAGCAATACCTGTGTTTGAGACAGTGATTGGTATTAGACAATTCTTGGGCAACATTTTTATCTTTTTAAAATTATGTTTGTAGCATACAAATTTCTAAAGAAATGAAATTGATTTTTCCTGCAGATGTAGGAAGTTTTCAAGCCAATGATCAGGAATGATGGGCTGCAGTTTAATAATTGAAGGTCATAATTTCACTATCAATGGCATAATTTAAAACAAAGGAAATCTCAACCAATATGTTGGTGTGATATGCAAATGAAAGGAGAAAGAACACTCGTGTTCTCAATTACTTCCAACTTAATTTAGAAGTGTTAATGGGTTTTTTTCCACACTGTGCTTCCCTGTGTAATATTTTAAAGTGATCCAGACATCTCTGATGAATGCCTTGCTTGTCGAGTCACAAAAATTAAACGTACAAAAGATAAATTAACTGTAACCGGATAGATTAACATCAAACTAAACTGATAAGAAAGCAACATATAGGAATATGTAGACGTCTGCAGATTAGTTATACAGTACTATAAGAATGTGAAGGGACAGAATATCAAGTGATATTGATATTCCAGTAACCAGTACAGCCAGTTAGTCTGTTGCAACTAGTGACTACATTGGCAGCTGAAAAACCTAGGGCTGTAAATTACCCCAAGCCTCTTTTTTATTATTTTGGACAGATACCTCCATTTCATTGCTTTAGTTCAATAAAACTGCACTTGCTGTCAGCAGCTTCCATTTATTAAAGCACAATCTACTCCAATATCTCTAATAATAAGTTTAGATTCACCAGCAGTGGAAGAATAGAACCTATTAAAGAATTTTGAAACGTAATATTTGTCAATATAATGTGGTCTTTGCTTTCTGGGTATGGACCACTGCAAGTTATTTTATTCTACTTTTGTGAGATAAAAATAAAAAATGTATATAATTTAGAAAATGCAGTTAAGGCTTCAGTTTAACTTATTAGCCATGCATTGGTACTAAATGTTAATTGGAACATCGTGTTTCAGTTATTTAGTTTATTTATACTAATTACAATTCTCCAAACAGTTTAAAGTTATTGAAAATAGTAAGACTGCCAAATCAATACATTAATAAATACAATACATATAAATACATTTAATGAACAAACATTAATAACACACGCACATTATTCATTATCAGCAAAAAATATGTTATACATATACATACACACACATATATGGGACCTAAAGTATTATTGTTGTAATTATGTTTAGGAATAGTTTTACAGTAATCTAACCATGGATGTTTTTAATTTTGATATTGTAGACTGTAAGCTGCTGAGGATAATTTTATTATAACAAAGTAAACTTTGTTCAATAAATAAACAAATAAAATTAAAATGTACTATAAAAATTCTAAGATAAGAAAATAAAGCCACTTGTTGAATTCAACATACTATTGTAATGGATTACAAATTTTAATTTCAATAAATCCAAAGTAGAGATTGCTCTGGGTTCAGATAACATAGTAAGCCTATTTTAATAACTTCATATGATGGGGAAGTAGATGGCATACATCAATTTGACTTTTGAGGCTTAATTAATTGTCTGAAGACAGCCATAAGAATGTGGTATTAATCTAGATGTCATGTGATAGTAGTAAAGTAAAGCACATACTCTTGCAAATGTATATGGTTGGTTTGGTTTGAATTGATTTGGAGTATTACCTGATACAAGTTAGCAACTATAAATCAGATTAACATTATAATTTCCTATTAGTACATTTTAGGTGGATGAAAAATTGCTATGTTAAAAAGCATGCAATGCAAAATTATACTGTAAATTATAAATTTATAACTTAATTTATATATTTGTTTTATTATTACTGGTATATTTAATTATATAAATATATTATTATATTTAGTTATAATTTATATAAATTAATATATAATATTAAACATAAAATATTACATTATAATTTAATATAATAATTATAAATTACATAAGTGACCTTTGTGATCATATTATAAACAGCTGCGTCCTCTTCACTGATGACATAAAAGTATTCATTGCTGCTGCTCTACAAAACGACCTTGACTATGTGTCAAGAATGGTCAAACAATTGGCAATTCCAAATCTCAACCAATAAATGTTCTGTATTACACATTGGCAAAAAAAATGAAAACACTAAATACAAGCTGAATAAACAAGACCTTGCAGACGACCTTCGCTCATTTGATGGATACCACCTCATAAACACCAAATACAATATTAATACAAGCTGGACGGATATGACCTCGTAGATGACCCCTCATTCTGTCAAGGATCTTGAAGTACTCAACTCAAATGATCTAAGTGCCAGAGCTCACTGTAATAGCATTGCAAAAGGCATTAAGACTTATTAATTTAATTTTGTGAAACTTCTTTCTGGTAATACTGTACTCCAAACTAGAGCATACACAACCTTTGTTAGACCAATTCTCAAATGCAGCTTGTCTGCCTGGAATCCGCACTGTATATCACACATTAATACAATTGAGCATGTCCAGAGGTATTTCTCAAGAAGGGTACTCCACTCCTCTGCTCACAACAGAATACCTTATGACACCAGGCTTGAAATTTTGGGCTTGGACAACCTATAACTATATCACCTATGGTCTGACCTAAGTAGCATAGTTCCCTCTAAGCTGAGCAGTGAGCAATCGCTCACTTAAAAATCATCATCAACTCAGAGTTTTCCAAACCTGCCCAGAAGCTGAGAGGGAAATTTTATTATTATTTCTGTGTCGCCCAGACCCGAAGGGACTGTCGCTCAGACACTATACTTTTCCGCCCACCCCCCAAAAAATTTAGAGAGAACACTGCTAAGTAGTACACAAAATTATCTGTTACAATTTCGTACCTGTCAATTACTACTTCAGCTTCAACCATAATAATATACACGCACACAATAGATACAAACTCAAGGTAAACGGCTCCAAATTCTATTGCAGAAAATACGACTTCAGCAATAGAGTGGTCAATGCCTGAAATGACTGACTCCATTGTTATTTCATCAAACTCTCATAGATTCAACCTTAAATTGTCTACCATTGACCTCATTCTATTCCTAAGAGGTCTGCAAGGGGCATGCATAAGCACACCAACGTGCCTACCATCCCTGTCCTACTGTCCCCATTTATTTGTACCCATTTTCTGTGTTCATATTAATGTTTACAATTCAACCTGTTATCTTGAATATGTTTGATAAACTAAATAAAATTAAATAAATACATAAAGAATAGAACTTCCATATATTGCAGAATATGTTACTAAGTAAAACTTCACTCACCATGATTTGTATGTTTACATTTATGTTTTTCCATTAATTTGCAAACCTAAGAAAATAATACCTTTCTGACTGTATATTTCCTAGATTAAAAAGATGACCTTAATGTTTGGTAGAGGAGTATTGGCGGTAGAGAATAATAGACACCAAAATGGGCTAGATAATTATGAGAAATAGGCAAGACCAAATTAATTACATAGATAGTGCAGAGGTGAGTTCCTGCTGGTTTGGACCGGTTCTATAGAACCAGTAGCAGGAATTTCCCCCTGCTCGCTGAAACAGCTGCAACGGCTGGCTGGATATGCCCCTGAACCAGCTCTCTCGGGGCATCATAGGTGCCGCTATCTTGTTTTTCACTTCTGCCCTTGCATATGAAGTGTTGTGGTTGGCTCTGGGCCAGCTCCTGCCCCAAGGACTGAGTGGGTGGATGTGGGTGAATTTTCGCAGTGTCAGAGACCAGTGTTACTGCCTTCTTCTGCTGACAGTGAACAGTCGGTATCAGGAGATGAAGAGGAAGTGGACTCAGGGGGAGGCAGTGCAGAATCCTCGTTATCATCCCTGGATTCGGATGACGAACCCTTTATTGACGTACGCAGCTGCAGAGCACTGAATAGAAAGGAGCAGCTGCGTAGATATTATCAGACATAAGAGAATTCACATGTCTTTCGGTGTGGTGCAACTAATTAGGGTTGCTGATAAAAGGACAGCTTGTCGGTTGCTGCGTGTGGAAGATTATCTGTTTGTCTTTTGAGGAAGAGCCTGGCGTTTCAAGAAATCTCTGTTTGTTGATTTTTCAGGACTTTGAAACCAAGCCATAGCAAAGCGTGTTTGTTTCAACTTGTGGAAGAAAGAGGGCTGTGACGTTCTTCACAGCTGCTAGCTAAGTACTTTGTGTTGTATCCTGGAATGGCTACCTTGTAACGCTGTAAATAGTTTGTTCCTCTTTTCCAGCGCTGTCTGAGCCCAAGCAGGAAGTCGCTCCTGATTGGCTCAGACGCGGCCGGCTCTAGCTTTGGCGGGAACCGCAAAAGTATAAAAGAAGCGGTTTCTCCCGGCAGAGCCAGTCGGTACTCGCTGAATTGTCACTTTACCTTGCTGAGCTGTCACTTGTTCTCTGAGCTGAATAAAAGTACCGATTGCTCAAAACCCTGTCTCTGGGTCTACTTCACTGGCGACGAACGAACGGAAGAAACTTCGCGTGCAACATGGACAAAATCCAGATCGGCCAGGCTCCAGAACTCTTCGATTCCGAGAAAATGACATGGGACGAGTACATGGCCACCTTCGAGATATTCCTCGAGGCGGCGGGAATGCAGGACGCCGGAGCCGATCGCAGACGGGCTATTTTTCTCAACTACTGCGGCGCAGAGATCCGTAGACTTGCCCAAACTCTCACCGAACCAGAACAAGCAAGAGCCACAGCGTGGGACGTCCTTCAACAGAAACTAGCGAGCCATTTCAAACCAACCAGACCAGCCATGGTCTACCGGCATCAATTTCACATGATGGCTCAGAGAGAAACCGAGTCGATCAGCCAATTTACAACGCGGCTTCGAACGGTACTTGCTCAATGCAAGTTTCAAGACCCGGAAGCTCGCCTCACCGACGCCTTGGTTTTCGGCATGAGGAGCAACACAGTGAGAAATAAACTCCTCACCGAAGAAGAGCCGACTCTACAAACCGTGATTAAATTAGCGCAAACCGCGGAAGCAGCCGACGCAGCGGCAAGAGAATTAAAAGAGCACGGAAGGCGAGAAATCATTGCCAAAATCGACGCCGAGTCTCCCAGCACCATGGGAACAGACGACCGCAGCCAGCCAACTAGCAACGGGGACAACTGCCTCCTCCTGCAAGACCAGCCGAGACACCCTAGAGCTACTCACCCAGCCCCCTGCGCGGGCTGCCGGGGAAATCACCAGCGCCATCGATGCCCTTTCCGAGACGCTACTTGCCACCGTTGCAACCGGAGAGGCCACATCGCCATCGCATGCAGGGCAACGGCACCAGAAGAAACGTTTGCCACACAACAATACCAGCGACCTCAAAACCACCCCCCCCAATCGCGAGAAAGGAGACCGTTCCGCAACTCGGGTCAAAGGAACTACTCCACCGCTAACCGAGACTACAATAGAGGTAACTCTCAATTTTCCGTGAATAACACGGCAACCAAAAAGGGGGCTAAAATTGTTATCTCATTGTTACTAAATAACCAGCCTTGCTCAATGGAGCTGGATACGGGCTCGAGATATACCATCATGCCCTGGGAAAAATTTAAGCTATATATGCCTAATGTGTCTAAGGCTGACCTAATTCAAACCTCGTTGGTGATCAGAGACTTCCAAGGGGGGGTAATCTCGGTCCTGGGAACAGCAAATGTACCTATTGCATTTAAGAATGTTAAATGTACCCTTCCCATGCTTATTGTGACGGGGGCCAAACACTCCCTGCTAGGTCTAGCGTGGATGGAACCGTTGGGGATCGAAATTTCGGGTGTGTGTAATGTAAACTGTGATATTATGCCTAACTTTGTGAAAGAGTTCCCTGAAGTGTTCAGCCCCACCTTGGGATTGTATAAGGGACCCCCTATATCTTTCTCTATTGACCCCAAGGTCCCACCGGTTAGACTGAAACCTCGCAGGGTTCCCCTTCCGCTTCTCCCCAAGCTAGACATACAGCTGGACAAACTCATTAGTCAAGGTATCTTGGTCCCTGTGGAACAGGGGCCATGGGAAACTCCCATAGTGACACCCCTGAAGCCAGATGGCTCCTTAAGAGTTTGCGCTGATTACAAATCAACCCTGAATAAGGCACTCCAACACCACCCCTACCCCATTCCGGTTGTGCAACAACTCTTACACTCCCTGGGGGAGGGGAAAAGGTTCGCAAAGATCGACCTGGCGCAGGCTTACCAGCAACTTCCGGTCGATGAACAAACAGCAAACGCTCAAACGATTGTAACGCACAGGGGGGCTTTCAAATGCACGAGGTTACAGTTTGGGGTAAGCATAGCCCCAGGAATATTCCAGAGCATCATGGAACGCCTATTGTCAGGGGTAAATGGGGCAATTCCATATTTTGATGACATCTTAATTGCAGGGGAAAACCAGGAACAAGTGAACAAAAGAATAAGGGAAGTACTTAAGAGGCTACAGGACAAAGGGTTACGAATCAAGCCTGATAAATGTGTCTGGGGAACTGACAGTATTGAATTCCTTGGGTATAAGATAGATAAAGAAGGTATCCACCCCACATCAGAGAAGCTGAGAGCAATTAGAGAAGCCCCAGAGCCACGAGATAAGAGTGAGTTGCAGGCATTTTTGGGCCTCCTTAATTTTTATTCCGTTTTTTTAAAGCAAAAGGCAACAGTAGCAGAGCCTCTCCATCGTTTACTCCAGAAGGAAGCCCGCTGGACATGGGGGAAAACTGAACGTGAAGCTTTTTGTCAAATAAAAAATTTATTAACTTCTAAAAGCGTAGTAGTCCAATATAGTGCTTCACTACCCATTAGGCTCACGTGCGACGCTTCGCCGTACGGCATAGGAGGAGTTTTAGCTCACGTTCTACCCAATAAGACAGAGGCCCCAATAGCATTTTTTTCAAGAACCATGACCAGCACGGAGAGGAATTATAGCCAGTTAGACAAGGAGGCTCTAGCATTAGTGGCAGGGGTAAAGAAGTTTCACAATTACATTTTTGGAAGAAGCTTTGAGCTAGTCACTGACCACAAACCCCTACTAGGCCTGCTAGCCCCCAACAAGCCCACTCCACCTTTTATGTCTCCAAGACTAATCAGATGGGCCCTTTTCCTCTCAGGGTATCAGTATGAGCTCACCCACAAGGGGGGGAAGGAAATCAATCATGCAGACGGCCTCAGCAGATGCCCCATAGCAGACTTAGTAGAAGACCCTGTTCCTGCCACAGATGTGCTAATGATAGAACTCGAGGAAAACCCACTAACCACAGCAAAAGAGGTAGCTGCACACACGCAGCAAGACCAAATCCTTAAACAAGTGGTGAACTGTGTTCTAAAGGGATGGCAAAATGATATTGTTAAACCTGAATTGTGTGATTTTAAAAACAAAAGGCTTGAATTATCATATGTAAAAGGTTGTTTGCTGTGGGGGGATAGAGTGATCATCCCCAAACGCCTAAGGGAAAAGGTACTCAGAATGTTACACGTGGGCCATCCTGGGATTGTCAGGATGAAGAGCCTAGCAAGGGGGCATTTATGGTGGCCAGGGCTAGATGCTGATATTGAAAGTTGGGTTTCAAAGTGTGACCCATGCCAAGAGTCAAGGCCCAGTCCCCCCAAAACAACTCCGGCTGAGTGGGAACAGCCTGCTGGTCCTTGGTCTAGGATCCACATTGATTTTGCTGGCCCAGTGGGGTCTCAGTACTTTCTAATAGTGGTTGATGCCTTCTCCAAATGGTTGGAAATAATAGCAATGAACAACATAACCACAAGTGCCACTATCAAGGTATTGAGCAGACTGTTTGCATCCCATGGTTGCCCTGATCTCTTAGTGTCTGACAATGGGCCACAGCTAACAGCCAGGCAATTCGAATTATTCCTAGATGGCCTAGGTGTCAGGCATGCCCTCATCTCGCCTTACTCGCCCTGGGCTAACGGGTTGGCAGAACGTTACGTAAGGGTGGCAAAGGAGGCATTGCACAGGTCAGGCCCTGGGGATGTGCAACAGAACTTGGACAAATTCTTATTAACCCAGCACATTACCCCTAACTCGCACACACATGTAAGCCCTGCAGAGTTATTGATGGGAAGAAAGTTGAGGTCACCATTAGACAGGTTAAATCCAAGGTTCTGTGTTAATAATAACCAAATGTGTATGAAACCAGAAAGAGAAATGTATTTGGGACAAAATGTATATGTAAAATGTTTTGATGGAAATGTAAACTGGATGAAGGGAATTATTGTTAAGCAAAACGCACCCAAGACTTATGTTGTTAAACTGGAGGATGGTCGTTTGTGGAAACGACACATAGACCACATTCGGAAACGAACTGAAAATCAATTGCAACAAACCGCTGACTTGGACTCTCCCCCCTCAACAGACTTTAGTACATTGCCCGAACTAATAAACACGCAAAGAGACTTATCGGGCCAGGGGGAACCATCCAGCGACGCCGAGCCATCCTCGTCCTCCGAAGCCTTCGTTGGGCCCGCCAGGCCAAGTCCGCCGCACCGGGAGAGCAGCGGCGAGCCATCCTCCACAGTCAGTGGCGAAGGAGAAATTGGACTGCGCAGGTCAGCGCGAGAGCCTCGGAGGCCTCACCGATTGGACGACTTCGTCACATGGCTTTCTTGATGGATGAGTCCAACTATGAGGGGAGGGGTGTTGTATCCTGGAATGGCTACCTTGTAACGCTGTAAATAGTTTGTTCCTCTTTTCCAGCGCTGTCTGAGCCCAAGCAGGAAGTCGCTCCTGATTGGCTCAGACGCGGCCGGCTCTAGCTTTGGCGGGAACCGCAAAAGTATAAAAGAAGCGGTTTCTCCCGGCAGAGCCAGTCGGTACTCGCTGAATTGTCACTTTACCTTGCTGAGCTGTCACTTGTTCTCTGAGCTGAATAAAAGTACCGATTGCTCAAAACCCTGTCTCTGGGTCTACTTCACTTTGGGACTGCTTAAGGGGTTTTACTGCCTACATGTTTCTTTTGGAAAGAGTGTTCTTTGCAATACAAAAAGGTTGCTTTGTTTCTTTTGAATTTTGTGGGGAAAAAACATTGTTTTTGAATTTTCAAGTGTGTGTGTGTCTGACTTTTTTTACCCTTGAATTTTTGGGAGGCTCATGTCATAGAGCCCAGCATAACAAGAAGCTGGGTTTTTAGCACCGTACATGTGTGTGTGTCCACGGGATGCTTATGGATGTGCTGTACTAAAAACACAGCTTCTATGCATGCACAGAAATGAAAAACAGCTTCTACGCATGTGTAGAAGCAAAAAAACAAGATGGCAACAACAGGCAGGGTTTTTGCAACTTACCACCACTAACAGTGCGATGCGCAGTCTAGCATGCATGTGCACGCATGCACAGAAGCAAAAAAAAAAGCCAAAATCTTGAGTGTGCATTCCTTTGGGGGATTTTGCTTCCTCCACATGCGCAGAAGCAAAATATTTCTGGGGCATGCACGTGTGCATGCTGGCAACACAGGGCTATGTACGCAACTCCATTTTCGCTACCGGTGCGCAGTGTGGCACATACCAGGTAGCACCCCAATACTGGGCATCAGCTATGGTGCCACCAAGAGAGCTGGTGAGGAAGCGAACCAGCAGAGAGGTAAGTCAGAACGCACCCCTGTTGCAGAGTTTTTCTTTTTTCCTGATTCTGGGCAGTCCTCATTTTTAAGCCTAGTATGATTCTAATGTTCATTTTACTGTTTTCACTGAATAAATATTGTAGAACTGTATCAATTTTTTATTTTGTAAATAAAAAGCAGTGATGCAATCAGACTAGAAAAAGAGTTGCTGAACCATATTTTAGAATGGTGGAGAGAAACAACACTTGGAATTTGTCATTATATCTTTTGGAGATTTATATTCTAGGACAGGGGTCCCCAACCACCGGGCCGCGGACCAGTACCGGGCCGCGGGGCATGTTGCACTGGTCCGTGGAGTCAGCAGCTGCCGGCCCTCATGCCGCCACCCCCTCCCTCCAGCGCTTCGCCTCCCGCCGGGCAAGAGGCCTCGGGAGGCAGGTTCTGCCGGCCACAGGACGATGGATGGGACAGAGGGGTGGGAAGGACCGAGAGGCTCAAGCCAGCACCCCCATGCTTAATCCCGTCCCCAACCACGCCCCTTTCCGCCCCCACTGGGCCATAGAAAAATTGTCTTGCTGAAACTGGTCCCTGGTGGAAAAAACGTTGGGGACCACTGTTCTAGGAGATTTATATTCTAGGCTCTGAATATATTATTTGAATAATTGTTTTCACTGTGTTGTTCATTGCTCAGGTCAAATACCAAATTCCTTCATTTCAAGGCAAGAATATTGTGCTTTCAATTAATTGTACATTAAAGGTGGCAAGTCCCATGCAAGGGGGCATTTTTTATAGCTATGTAAACTTTGTAAACTAAGCATAACTTTGTAAATGCCTAATTCTATAAATCTCAAGTTTAACTTTCCAAATAAGGTATAGCCCAGCTTTCTCACATTCTAACTGAAACATTTTATCTCTATTGCTAGAATCATAACAGTTTCTTCTCATTCCTTTCTTATCTGCTAGAATTTCTCTCGCCTTTCTATAATGTTGACATACTACCTTCCCTTCTAAAACAGTATTAGTTCAGGTTTTTTTAAATAACTACTGCCTAGCAACACCTAGAAGATGAACATTAGAGAATATTTGGGCCAAGCAGTTTTTTAAAAAACTAAAGACATTTAATTTAAACATTACAGTGCTTAGCTTGGTAATTGTTTTCATTCTTCTCTAAATAAAATTCTTTCATTTATTGATCCTGCACTGTCTCTTTTGGAATGTACATTTTAAAGGCTAAATACAGTATCTACTTTGAAATGAAGTGTCAACATAGCAGTTTTTTAAAAAGTCATTTTACAATTTGAAGAACTGCACACGTTGCAACATATTTTTTGTACAGGTGATTCCATAACTGACAACCTATATTTCTAATACTTCTTGTTTATTGATTTTCCAGAAAAGAATAACAATGATGAAACATTCCTGACAGCGTGCATTTAAAATGTATCCAACAACCAGACATAAATGTAATCAAATCAGTAATATTACTCTCTGAAGAAACATTATAGGTCAGACTTTGACTAAGAGATGTTAGAACATAAGGAGGAGAAAAAAAAGTACTAATAATAAATCATGAAGAGCATTGTAGCTGACAATCTTTAATGGCTATTACACAAAACAGCTTTAAAAGAAAATAATCTAAAATGATTTTTTTTTCTGATTATTTTCTTCAACTGCAATTATAGCATCAAAATCAATACAAATATCTTATGCTATGCAACATTTAATTTATTTATTTAATTTATTTATTAGATTTCTATGCCGCCCTTCTCCACAAACTCAAGACTGGTTCACAACTAAAATTTGATAGTTTGTAAGTGTTCTAAAACATAACGTGTCAAATTTCCATATCGTTGCCACCATCATCTCTTACTCTTCAGCTAAAAATATGTTTTCAAAACAGTTTACAAAGATGTATAGGTTGGTCTCTGCCTTTTTCCTTCACTAATTATGTTGCAATTACACTCCCCTGCTCCTTACTATGATGCTCTTCCTGAGAGGCAGCCAAGGGGCACTTAGTCCAATGGCCAGTGGGGGAATACAGCACACCCTCGCTCGCCTTTAGTTTTGCAGGCAACTAATCATTAAGCTGAATGTTTTTTGCTGAGAAAATTAGTTCCTTGCAGCTGTTTTCTTTCTGGGGAAAGGACAGTGCTAGGTATACTGTAATTCGTCATTTTATTGATATAAGAAGATGAAGAGAGTTGTTAACTCTCAAGTTTTACCCAGCTATAAAAATGGATTGTCAGTAACCATACACATCAAATCTAGCAGATACAGGAAACAATTAATGGCTTTACTAGAGCTTTGTAATGACCGTTTAATTGGGTGAGAAAGAGAGAACACACAGGCAGATTCTTTAATTATAATTACATTTTTGTAAGCACTTATTGCTCTGCTAAGTTTGATGTGTCCACAGAGTGAGCTTAACTTTTCTTCCTGTTATGACATTCAGTGGGCAGGAAAGAGAATGAAAAACTTTCTGTTGAAATTTTAAAATGTCTTTTCACTGCATATATTTCTAACAGTACAGTGGTACCTCTAAGTACAAACTTAATTGGTTTTGTGACCAGGTTCTTAAGTAGAAAAGTTTGTAAGAAGAAGCAAGCAAATAATGTGTGCGATTGGGGAAACCACAGGGAGGGTGGAGGCCCTGTTTCCTCCCAGGAGATTCCTAGAGAGGCCTCACGGAGGCTTCTCCCCACCTTTTCCGGCCCTGTTTCCTCCCAGGAGATTCCTAGAGAGGCCCCACAGAGGCTTCTCCCTGCCTTTTCCAGTTAGTTTCGGAGGCTCAGGTTTCTAAGTGGAAAATGGGTCTTGAGAAGAGGCAAAAAAATCTTGAACGCCTGGTACTTATCTAGAAAGGTTTATAAATAGAAGCGTTTGTAGGTAGAGGTACCACTGTATTAATGTTATGTTTTATTATTCTTAATTGTCAGAGAGTTAAGCATCTGATTTATTTTATGCCCTCTAACAATCAATGGGACAGATTGCCATTAAGTCCTAAAGACCACCAGGTGACTTTACAACAAGAAAAAGTATGATAGTCATAAGGCACAATCAAGATTCTTATAGTATCCAGAGTAGAACGGTTATCAGTAAAGGGAATTTGCTCTGCTCTTTTGCTCTTCCCAGCTAAAGTAAAGATCATACTAGTAATAGCCAAGTTTACTATTCAAATAAATTCTGCCTTACTCAGGAACAAGAACCATAAATTGCTATTTGGACAAAAGCTTCACAGGGAAAGATCAACTAGCACAACTGTATGTAATGATGCAACTATTGTTTATCATTTCTTATTGGCCCTGAATCCCTTTTTCTCCATTTTATGTCCACTCTTTTCTGCTGCATACCATATATGTTTTGATTTTTAAATTGTAGCTTCAGGGCACGACCAATCTAGGTATTTTAATTGGAGCAAATCACAAGACATTGTTTCAAAACAGCAATATACGGTATGAGACTGCAAACCAAAAGAGTGAAGGTTTTAGGAAGCTAAGCCGTTATTCAGCCACAATCCAACGTGGTCACTTTTACAGGGTTTCCAGACAGAATGTTCTTAGAATTGCCAGTACAGTATTATGATAATAATGATAATGCAGCTCTTCCATCTTTTTACTCCTTAATGGTTTGATTGATTGATTGATTGATTGATTGATTAATCCAGCGGAAAGAGGAGGAAACAATCCAAAGAGGTCACATAATCTGTCTCCTCTCAACAAAATGAAGACTGCAAAATAAAAGCCTCTTCTGGATATATCTATGCAAACAAAAACAAAAAAACATATGGTTCAGCTCATCTTAATTGGATTCAAGTACAAAAGGAAATGCTGTACAGAACTACTGTTGCCCTTTATTGACCAGCCAAATTGTCAGTGTTTTAAAACTTTTAAAGCCAAAAAGGAAAAATTTTAAGGACTTCACAATGTGAGAGTTCACACAAGAGAACATTATCATGAGCAAGATTGCCCTCTAGCTTTGATTTGTAAAAAAAAATAGTTCATTATTTATTTATTAGTTATTTTTGTTTTGTTTCATTTTGTTTTGTTTTTATATTATTTTATTTATATTTTTATGCCACCCAACTTCCTAGGGCAGTGATCGCGAACCTATGGCACAGGTGGCACGTGGGGCCATATCTACTGGCACGTGAGCGATTGCCTTAGCTCTGCTCCAACATGCCTTTGTGTGCTGGCCAGATGATTTTTGGCTCATTCTGAGGCTCTGGGAGGGCATTTCTGGCTTCCAGAGTGCCTGGGGAGGGTAAAACACAAGCCTACCGGGCCCACCAGAAGTTGGGAAACAGGCTGTTTCTGGCCTTCAGAGGGCCTCGGGGAGTGGGAGGAGCTGTTTTCACCCTCACCAGGCATTGAATTATGGGTTTGGGCACTCACACATGCACAATAGCACCCATGCGTGCCCTTTTGGCATCTGAGGAAAAAAAGGTTCGCCATCACTGCCTTAGAGACTCAGGGCAGCTCACAACAAAAATGAACATAAATCAATATAAAAACATTTCAATTTAAAATAATTGCAGCCCTCTATACATTCATGAGCCAACCTCACTAGTCATTCCCCTGAGGGCAATGGCCCCAGGCCTGTCGGAAAAGCCACATCTTTATGACTTTCTGGAAGGCCAATAAGGTGCGGGTAGTGTGGACCTCATGAGGTAGCTGATTCCAGAGAGTTGGGGCAACCACAGAGAAGGCTCTCCCCCCATGGATCTGCCAGCCGACACTGTTTAGCTGACAAGACCCACAGAAGATCAACCCTGTGGGATCTTAGCAGTCACTGGAAGTTGTGTTGCAGAAGGCGGTCTCGAAGACACTCTGGCCCTGAGCCATATAGGGTTTTAAAGTAATAATCAACACCTGGAATTGTGACTGAAGACCAATAGCAAGCCAATGCAGCTCGGAAAGAATTGGTACGTGTGGGTGTATATGGAGCGCCCACAACAGCTCATGCAGCTGCACTCTGGACCAACTGTAGTCTCTGAACACTTTTCAGGGGTAGCCCCACATAGAGAGCATTGCAATAATTCAGCCATGAGGTGATAAAAGGCTTGAGTGACTGTGAGAAGAGCCTCTTGATCCAAGTAGGTCGTAATTGTGCAATGTCCCCCTAGCTCAGAGGTAGGGAAAGTTGGCTCTTCTATGATATGTGGATTTCAACTCCCAGAATTCCTCAACTAGCATGATTGGCTCAAGAATTCTGGGAGTTGAAGTCCACAAGTCATAGAAGAGCCAACTGAGAGCATATGCACCAAGACAAATTCCTTGTGTGTCCAATCATACTTGGCCAATATAGAATTCTATTCTATTCTATTCTATTCTATTCTTTGCCCACCCCTGCCGTTGCTACAGCCATCAGGTGTTGATCTAATCTTAGCTGTGAGTCTAGGAGGACACCCAAATTGTGAACCCATTCTGAGAGGGTTAATTTCTCTCTCCCCAGAACCAAGGAAGGACAGTAGTTGTTGCTCAAAAAGAATAATGTTCACTTTCAGTTCTCATATTCTCAGGCTATCCTATTATTATCATGCCATAAGTCTTAAAACTCTAAGAAACATAAAGTAAAATGCTATTGATGTTAAGCGTTAAGAAAAAGGGAACTGTCGTTAGCGTGGGATTATACATATCACTTCAGTTGTCCACAGATAAATATTATAGGATTACACTTTTGATCTGATAATTTAGAGATTTCTATGTATAGTTACCTATTTTGGCATATTCATTTATAACATTAAATATTCTAATCTCTCTCTCTCTTTTTCAAATATTATTATTAAATATTATATTATGCAAGTAAAGTGTATACAACCACAGAACAAAGAAATGCATTTACCCCAAAAAACTGAAAAGAATCCCATCTCACCCCTGTGGCTGGTATGTGTCTTCTTCCTTCTGGGCTCCTCCGATAGAGGAGGAGGCTTGGGAGTTTGAGGATCTTGCACAGTATCTTATCTCACACACTTCAGGAGAGAAAACTGGTGTTGTTCTTTGGATGTGTTGGAGTGACTCCCACATTTTAGGAATCAAAACCTTGAGTGCTTCAACCGCTACTGGGGCACTTTGACCTTTATTTTCCACATCCTCTCCAGTTCTTCCTTCAAGCTCTGATGTTTCTCCACTTCTCATATTTTTCCTGATGTTTTGTCCCTTGGCACAGCTACATCTACCACCACAACTATCTTCTGCTCTTGTCTACTACCACAATGTCTTGTTGACCGGCCAGTACCTGTGTGTTGATCTGGATTTGGAAACCCTGTTATTCTCAATTACAGGGAATAACACCGGCCCTGTAATACTATTAAACCTTTTGGGTAATTGTCTCCGTGGCTTTGACAGGGTCTAGACACTAGCCCATACATTGGGCATATGGTCCAGTACACAAATCCAGATATTGGCTGTATTATTCAGTGTATGCTGTGCCTGCCCGCATCTCACATCATGCCACTATGTGCTGGACTATCTCTGAGGCTTCTCTGTATAATCTACATCTTGGGTTCTGTTTAGTGTGGTGACTCCTGTAACTACGTAGTGCTGTTGTTGTTCTGTTATGATCAGTGGCTCTGAGGTGAACCAAAACTTAAGTATGTTATATATCTAATTAATTCAAAACATAATATGAGTCCAAAGTGGACTTATTGTCAAATATGTATTTATAACAAATAAAGAAATAAGAAAATTATGCCACATAGCAAAGAAATAAACTCAATGCAAATAAATGCTTTGAGAAGGAAAAAAAAATCAAAAATTGATATCCAAGATGTCTCCATGGAAATAACATCATAGCAGAAATGACTCTCAAACCTACCTATTTTCTGAACAATCTGAGTATTGTATTGGCGGTTCTGTGTTAGCAAAAACTTCTGAAGATAAAGATTTAGGGGTAGTGATTTCTGACAGTCTCAAAATGGGTGAACAGTGCAGTCAGGTGGTAGGGAAAGCAAGTAGAATGCTTGGCTGCATAGCTAGAGGTATAACATGTTGCTTCTGATCTTTTCCCCAACTAACCTCAGATTGTGCCCCCTTGTTCTTGTGTTCACTTTCCTATTAAAAACACTTCTCTCCTGAGCCTTATTTAACCCTTTAACATATTTAAATGTTTCGATCATGTCCCTCCTTTCCCTTCTGTCCTCCAGACTATACAGATTGAGTTCATTAAGTCTTTCCTGACTTAAGGAAAGACTTAATGTTTAGTGCAGGAAGAGGGAGATTGTGATCCCGCTGTATAGAGCGCTGGTGAGACCACATTTGGAACACTGTGTTCAGTTTTGGAGACCTCACCTACAAAGATATTAATAAAATTGAACGGGTCCAAAGACGGGCTACAAAAATGATGGAAGGTCTTAAGCATAAAACCTATCAGGAAAGACTTAATGAACTCAATCTGTATAGTCTGGAGGACAGAAGGGAAAGGAGGGACATGATCGAAACATTTAAATATGTTAAAGGGTTAAATAAGGCTCAGGAGAGAAGTGTTTTTAATAGGAAAGTGAACACAAGAACAAGGGGGCACAATCTGAGCTTAGTTGGGGAAAAGATCAGAAGCAACATGAGAAAGGAGGGAGGGGTCCTTCCTTGGTCCCTACAAGGAGGCATTTGTGAGCCCCCTCCTCAAGAAGCCTTTCCTGGACCCAGCCGTATTTTATCATCTTGTCTCCAACCTTCCCTTTATGGGGAAGGTTGTTGAGAAGGTGGAGTCGCTCGAGCTCCAGCAGTCCTTGGAAGAAGCTGATTATCTAGGCCCTTGACAATCAGGATCCAGACCCGGCTACAGCACGGAAACTGCTTTTGTCACGCTGATGGATGATCTCTGGCGGGCCTGGGTCTGGGGTTTATTCTGTCCTGGTGCTCCTTGACCTTTCAGCGGCTTTCGATACCATCAATCATAGTATCCTTCTGCGCCGAGTGGAGGGGTTGGGAGTGGGAGGTACCGTTTTATGGTGGTTCTCCTCCTACCTCTCTGGTCGGTTGCAGTCGGTGTTAGTGGGTGGTGAGAGGTTGGCTCCTAGGTCTCTCCCTTGTGGAGTTTGTTTGTTTGTTTGTTTATTTATTTATTTAATTTGTATGCCACCCCTATCCGCAGACTCAGGGCATTCCTCAGAGGTCGGTCCTCTCCCCCCTGCTGTTTAATATCAACATGAAACCGCTGGGTGAGATCATCCATGGGCAGGGGTGAGTTACCACCAGTACGCTGATGATACTCAGATGAACATTTCCACCCCATGTCCTCTCAATGAAGCAGTGGAAGTGATGTGCCAGTGTCTGGAGGCTGTCAGGGTCTGGATGGGTGCCAACAAGCTGCCCCCACCCTCCTTGCCTTTCATAAGAACTTGAAAACGCACCTATGTCAGCAGGCTTGGGGTCACTAGACCCCAGCCTCTGCCCAGTAAATGTATTGAATGTGATAGTATGGACGTGATTGTTCCATTTTTTAAGACAATTTTTAAAGTAATTATTTTATTCTATTAATTGGCTTAGAAACGTTTTATATTGTATCTTTTTGTCTGTTGTGAGCCGCCCCGAGTCCACAGAGAGGGGCGGTATATAAATATAAATCCAATAAATAAATAAATAAATAAATAATAAAATATCATTTTACTGAAAGAGTAATAGATGCTTGGAACAAACTTCCAGCAGACGTAGTTGGTAATCCACAATAACTGAATTTAAACATGCCTGGGATAAACATATATCCATCCTAAGATAAAATACAGAAAATAGTATAAGGGCAGACTAGATGGACCGCAAGGTCTTTTTCTGCCGTCAATCTTCTATGTTTCTATCTTGAAACCAGATATTTTTCGGCTTCAAGACATGTCCAGTTCATTTTACTCTAAGTTGCTGGAGTCACCAAGACTCCAGTATCCCTAATACAAAAGACAAGCCATTCCTTTTAACAGAAGGCCCCAAGTCTGAATTGGAAGGATAGCATCTCGATATATTAGTTGCCTCTTAATAAACATGATTGTAAGTTAACTCTGCTGATCATTATTATTCAACACAGGTATATTCCTCCAATCAAGAGCCAGCATTCAGGCAGTGCCTCTTTGCCTGAACAAGTTAATAAAGATTTTAATTTCTTTCTCCTTCAGTTTTCCACATTCAAAAGCCTCATTTATCTGATTATAATTCAGTTTTGCTCAAATAATGTGTCATCTCTCAATCCACATACAGTATATTCAATATGAGCTTTAAAACTAGCTCTTCAACTTGACAACTCAGATGATTCCTGCCTCCACATCCTATCAAGTTATTTAAATTTTGTCCAAGACAGTAATCTATATATAATACTATCTTTTTTTCAAATATCCTGTATATATTATGTTTGCTTATAATTTTCAGAGTCTAAGAGTCTAAGTCTAAAAAATGAAACCAGAGAGAACATAGTTTCCACTAAGTTTAGCAGAAAATAAGTATAATGGCTCTCTGCTGAAACCCAATTTTAGTCATCAAATATTTATCACTTTTGACACATTTATTTCAAAAGTATTGAAGCACAAGGAAGAACTATAGAATTTAAAATATATTAGTCATTGAAAGCTACTGTATTTTTCGGAGTATAGGACACATCAGAGTATAAGACGCACCTTAGTTTTTGGGGAGGAAAAAAAGGAAATAAAATTTGTCTCTGCCGCCCAGTAATTTTCCTCCCAGCAAATGGCAAACAGCACAGATGATATACACTGTTTGCTGTGTATTTTTGTGCATGTGTGCCTGACCCATAGAAATAACAAAGAATTGGAGAAATGTACATTATGGCAGTTTATTAATGCCAGAAAGTTTTCTTAAGTGTAGTCATACTAACTCCCCTCAATTATTTAAATACTGTAGATCTACTCCAAACATGACTAAGTCAAGGTTTACCTTAGCTGCCTTATCTTAATATTAAACAGGACACTCCTACATTTTAAATTACACTTGTACAGGTGCTGTTAAAATTGATGGTTTTCTGGAAGTATACATTATTCTCTGCTATTTAAAAGAAGATACAAGGGCACTGGGCCTCTTCAAATCAAGCATTTATTTTAAAAAGCTTCTGTATTTTGTTAAGTTGTCTAGAACAATAATAAAGCAGTCTTTAAAAAATAAGTCTAATAATTTGAACATTCTATAGACATTTATAGTTATTGACTTACCTCCTTGCATCCAGCTTCAGCAATTGATTAGCACAAGAACATAAAATTCTGCTTCTGCCTCTCCTTCCCAATTTGCCTCCTTGCAGCTTTAGTTTCACTTTCATTTTATTAGCTCATGAACCTGCCTGTAGCTTCAATCAGTTGCTTGTACTAATCAGGCTCTGCTCTGCTTGCTGCAAGGAGGTAAATTGCTGGGAGGCAAAGGCCAAAGGGTGGGGGTGGCTAGATGGGGCTACATTCAGTGTATAAGATGCACCCAAGTTTTCACCCTCTTTTAGGGTGTGTCTTATACTCCAAAAAATACAGGTATGTTTTATGGTGATTGATTGTGACTAGACTGAAGTTCCCAAGAATATTCCTTTCTGGGACACTTCTGAAGGCAGAGTGGTCTATTTTTTAAAAATACATTGCAAGTATATTAGGAGCATTTTTAATCTGTGTACACATTTATACTTTTTCTTCAGCTTTACAGACAATTAAATATATGCCTATGTGTACAAAGTATATTTGTGTTTTATGTTTTAAACAGTATCTGTCATTTTGCATTAAATAATACTATTTTAAATAATATATTATAGATTAACGATATTTCAGAACATATTTTAACCTAAATATGATTTTTAAATGTACAGTTAATCATACATTTAAAAATAATATTTAGGTTGAAGTATGTTCTGAACTTTCTGCCCATATTATGATTTTCCGGAATATTTGTTCCATATTTTCTTTTATTTTTTATTTTATAATTATAACAAAACGTTTGTTCCACATTTTATAATAGTACAAGTCAAAATTAGTCTTCAGTAAGGGTTATCAATTATCAGAGTGTAGACAAATTCCATAAAATGGATAATCAAAACATATCAAAAACATGATCTCAGAGAAAAGTGCACAGAGAATCCCTAAGAAACAAAGATTTCTATGAGTAAAGTTGTTGGTTTAGTTTTACTGACATAAAGTCAGTAATTGATAGTCATGACTGTGATTTAATTTTCAATTTATTGTAGTCAAAGATCAGTACAGATAATAAATAAAATAAAATTTAAGACAGAGTTAAAACACATTTATAAAATAACGTGACATCTATAGTGTAAGCAAGATCCAGAATACAACTTCTGTTAAATAATAATGTAATCAATATAAAATTATTTTATATCAGGTAACATCTAAAATTACAGCAAAATAAAAGTATCAAAAGCTATTAATATAAATATAGTGATAACATCTTAAATTTAAAAGAATTATGGTTACAAAAATACATTGCAGAATATCGCCCTATCAGGATTTGATAGATCGTCTGTGCTACTGAACAAAACCTAGTTACATGTGCTGCAACACTGGTTTTATCTGTGAGCAGCATCTGAGCATAACCTGAATCTGGGTGATTATAATCTGCTAATCAGAATATGATTCCAGCTTGGATGTCTGAATAAAAGAAAAAATGAAGAACATGTTATGTGGTTTCTACGGTACCTCTCGAGAATCACAGGGACAGAACCTTTCATCCAATGGAACTTTTTTATATCTACCATCCAATAGCACAGAGGGGACATGATATGAATCATGTTCATGATATGGGAAAGCTTTCCAATGGCTAAGTGTTTCTAGTTGTGTAAGATAGCTGGTAGCAATGGCAATACTGTATATCTGTTTTATATTGGTGACAGGAAGGTTTGCCTCTTTCTGTCCTCAGTTTCAGGGTTTGTTTCACCAGATCATATTCCATTTTAAGAACTGTAGAGGGAGAGTAGCCTAAATTTGAAAGATTAGATTCAACAGCCTTGATCCACTGTGGTCCAAAAGTAGAGAATAATTTCAATTAATTATTCACCATCAGTTATAGGTTGACTGTGGTTCAATGGTTCAAGAAGAGATAGGATCCTAAGAGGAAGGGAAAAGTAAACTTGTAGAATCAGAATGAATAAGGAAACTATGTCTTAGAATTAAATTGGAATGAGTAGAAAGTTGATCTTGTTCTGTAAAAAAAAATCCTATATTCTTAAGAGCCATGGTGGCATAGTGGTTTGAATACAATATTGCCAACAGTTCAATTCTCACCCACTCAAGGTTGACTCGGCCTTCCATTCTTTTGACGTTGGTAAAATGATAACCCAGATTGTTGGGGAAAATATGCTGACTATAAACAGTTTAGAAAAGGCTGTAAAGCACTGTGAAGTAGCATATGCCTAAGTGCTATTGCTATTGCTATCTATTCTTCTATAAGCTAATGGGGAACAAAAAATTATTAAATGTCAGTCTTATGCTCAATGCCTATATACTATATGCATAAAAGTAAAAGTAAACTTTTTAATTTTAATATAAATTTTATATATTTTATATTTTAATAATATAAATTTTATAATAAACTGTTTATAATAAATAGTTCAAATGATCTGGATGCCGCAGTGGTAAGATGCATTTGAGGTTGTTGAGCCATATTTGATTGATTGCTTTATTTATGTATGAACAGTAGATGTATATGGCCACTCAATTTACAGGAGCAACTCTAGATGATTTACAATATGAAGAAACATAACAATAAATTCAAAATGAAATGCAGTAAAAATAATACAATAAACTACCAGAACTTAAAACAAGAGGATAATGGAATTACAAAAATAGCAAGAGCAATCATAGAAACCGAAGTCAGTCAATGGGTTTCTAATTCAGGAGTCTTTATATAGGATTTAATAGATAATACGCAACACTTTGAACTGTTCTTAGAAGCTTATATCTAACCTTAGCTTAAAATAGCAAAAAGATTGGCAAGATACTAGGAAGGAATTTGAAGAGTTTACAATGGATGGTGTGATTTATAAATACAGTACAGTATTTTTATCCAAAATATGTGTAGCATTGAGCGTCATCTCCTATTTACACATCCAGAGTAGAAACTGCTTTTGCAAATTTACCAGTTTAAATAGTCCATAACAAAAGAATATTTTCAAATGGATTCTGCCATTTCAAATTGTGAGGGGGAATACACACTGATGTGGTAGCTGAACCAATCAATTTGATGTCAGTGTAAGCCAGACAGCTTATTATCTCCTGGTGCACAAACCATAAATTTGTGAGGTAAGAATGAGGATGGTCACTGACATAAATTACCAGCTAATCAAATTCACTAATTCTGTATAAGTTATTTCCTCAGTTAATAGGATAGGAAGATGTGAAACCAACATGAAATTTATTTATTTAGTCATAACGTTTGTGTCTCACTCTCTTCCTAATGGCTCATGTGATTCATGATTCTCAATGGCTCATTCTCAGATTTGAATTTAAAGTACATTTAAAAATGTGAATTTGCTGTAATTGTGTAAAGAATGCATTATAAAATTAGAAACTAGAAAACTCATACTCCAATAAACCATATCCCCAGTTTACAAAACTATCCTTTTAACAGTTTTTTTTAAATAAAATGATGGTTTTTGTCTCAAAAAATATTTTGAAATAATTCAAGAGGCCCAAAGGCGCACCCTACACAGGAAGGGATCAACAAGAGACAAACATTAAACCTCCCGCCCACTTCACTTTTATAGTACCAGCCGAAACGTAGCTACAAGCCGCTCAGCCACACCTCTTGCCCAGCGAGGGGCCACTGCACCTGAAGACAGCTTGTCACGCCCGCCCACCCCGTTTCCCGTGCCTTGCCCCTTGGTAACGGAGGCGCGGCAGCTGCGTGAGAAGGCGAGCTGCGTGCGGGAAACGTGCTGCCCAGAATTTGAGGCGCGCCGTGTATGTACGTGTGAAGCGAAATATGGAGCCCGATTCCTCGGTTAGTATAAAAACCTTGCAGCTTCCAAAGGACACTCTGATACCGTCGAACAGAGTTCGCGCCGCCTAGGACCGGGGTTGACCCGTAGGGGGTTTCCTGAGGGAAAGGCGTCGCCTTAGGCTTGAAATGGGGCCCTAGGAACAGACGGGACGGGAAGCAGCACCCTTCGTCGGGGTAAAAAAGTTGACGTGGGCAAAGGGCGAGAAATCACTTCAGATCCAGAGCCGCGAATGTTTTTGACGTCGCTTTCCCGCCAAAATAACGCAAGCGCTCAGGAACGCTGCCGCCGCCACTGCCCCTCCCTAGCACTCTCGAGCAAGAAAGGCGCTGCGCCCTCTACGTTTTCTCTCCCCTCTCCGCCATTCCTTGAGGCACTTCTGTATTTTCCCCAATCCCCGCGAAGTGGGAGGGGCCCTCAGCTGGGGGGTAAAAAATGCCCCCCCCGGCACGCGTCCTCCAACGGCAGCGGAAGGCGGTTGTTGGGATGGGGGTGGGGGCGGAGGGAAGGAGCCGCGGTTCTGTCGGGCGGCGGCGGCGAGTCTTGCCTCCTGTGTTGCCTTTTCTCCGCGGCCTCTGGTTGGAATCGTTAGCCTTTCGCTTTGCTTTTGCAATCGTCTTTTTTTAATGTGACCCTAAGGCCAATTATTATTATTTTTATTATTATTTATTAGATTTGTATGCCGCTCCTCTCCGTAGACTCGGGCCGGCTTACAGCAATGATAAAACAATATATAATGACAAATCCAATAGTTAGAATCTAAAATAACAATAATACATTTAAAAAGTCTAAAAAACAAGAAACCCCAATATATTTTTTTAATTTTTTTTGGTTTATTCATTTATTCGATTTTTATGCCGCCCTTCTCCTTAGACTCAGGGCGGCTTACAACATGTTAGCAATAGCACTTTCTATCAGAGCCAGCATATGGCCCCCACAATCCGGATTTTCATTTCATATTAGAAGTTAGGAGTGCCAGCTCTTTATTTTGGTGTAGCAGCCATTCCCCCCCCCCCATATTTGGGTGGGTGAAGGTAAATTCTCCTTTGGTGTGAGCGTGACTCAGATGTGATTTGTGTGCATATAAAACACAGGAAAGGAAACATGAATCAGATCTCTCCTCCAAACAGAAACTATCCAGGAAATGCGAACAATACTTTATCTCTTTTCCACTATTTGTGCCTCAAAGTTTTTTAAAAAAAATATATACTCAAGAATGTTTTATTTTGTTAGGAAATTGATTTTAAAATATGTGTGCACTTTATAAAGCATGCAAGTTCAACTCGAAGCACACTTTGATAACACATTTGCTTAACTGAACAAGTCATTCAAAGTGCCCAGAGTTGCTTGCTGAGATGGGCAGTCATAAGTTGAATAAAGAATTAAATATCTCATGAAATTTTAAAAAACGAACAAAACATTCCTATAGTATGGTACAGGCATTTAAAATTCTCAGGTGTGAACTATAAAACATGGAAGCTAATTGCTGTGATTCTTGGTTTTGTGTATCTGCACAGACTTCATCAGACATTCTAAAAAGATTGCATTTTGAAATGTTTTTTTCTGGTGATGATTGTGGGGTATAGCTCATAAAAATCCTAAATCCACTATCTCAGAAAATTAGAATATTATTGTGGAAACTTTCATTTGGAAACCAAGGACCAGAGTATGGAGGAAGAATAGAGAGACACACAGCAAAATGCTTGAAGTCTAGTGTGAAGTTTCGACAGTCTGTGTTGATTTGGGAAGCAATGTCATCTTCTGGTGTTGGTCCACTGTTCTGTGAACAATCCTGTTTGAATTTCCCAGTACATCATACCTGCCTACTGGGAAATTACCAGAACATGACTAAATTATAGTCTCTTCAGATAGGGATGCTTCTGATTTATTTGATGTTGTAGAAATATAGCTACCTTCAAATCAAATATCTGAGTTAAAGAATTTGACCACTTGATGAAATGCTGCTATAATTTGTCAAGATTGATTAGTTACTGGGCTTTATTCAGTTAATTACTCTGCTCATGTTCTGTTCAATTAAGTCATATATCTCACCCATTGTTTTTGAATGTATATTAATTAAATCACTCATTTTCCTATACTGTGTATTACTCCATGGTTTCTGTAGTTGTTAAATAGCTCAGATGATAATATGGAAAGAGCAATTCTGACATAGCTGTCACAGAGTAAATCACCTTTTTTTATTCTACTATCCAAGTAAGAACAGAAGCACTATAAAATAATGTATATAGGTTAAACAGAAAGATATCACAACCAATAATGTTAAAAATTGTTAAGTAAAATATATTCCCAACCATGAGGTCTTCAAGATAGTGGATGTTCCACAATCGGTTAAATATGGCGGCTTTAGCTGAACAATTGAGGCCCTGCCCCCCTTTTATTTGCAACATTTCTCAGTACAGTATATGTGTTTTAAAAGATGAGACTTTAATGGCATGAGCAATCTTGATCCAAGGTATTTTCAATCTCCATTTATTCAAACTAAATTGAAAGAGTTCTATTTCATTGTACATACTACTTACAATTGGTCATTGATGATTGGCTAAGGATCTTATTCTCCATTCATTTGTATTTAGATTTTTCTAGAAGTGGCCAGGTTCTGCCCCTTTCAAAAGAACCTGGTACTGTTCCTGGTACTACTATGATGGACAGCTAAAGAAAGAATAGTAACTTTAAAGATACAAATCCCCTATTTATTAGAAGCAACAAACTTTCAACATGCAAGTATTTACGTTCCCTTTTATAGTTAATTTTATTAAAAGTCAAAGGTTTTTTATTAAAATTAATAGAAACTTAAAAAATAGAATGTACGGTACATAAAAGAAAAATCAGGAAAAACAAAACAAAAACAAGACAGTAAAGAAAATATATAAAGAAACTATTTTCCCCTTCATCACAAGTATAAACTATTTTAATAACTTTTCATCTTCTCTTAAAATACAACTAATAATCTCTACTTCTCATACCCCCTTATTCATTAAAATAAATATCCTTAGTCTTGCTTCAACCCTGATTAGCTAAAATCCATTACAGGTTACTAGAGACAACAGCATATCTATTCAAATCTTGATCAAATAAACTACTTTCCTTTTACTTAGAAGTTAAATTATTTTAATTTTTTCTTTGTCTCTTTTCCCAAAATTCTTCAAAGTTATCAATCTCACTGTATTGTTTGTTTGTACATCATTCTTAATTATTAAATTGGTTCCTTTTATATGTCCATGTGGCATCATTTTCCATATAATTTTTAGGCTATCATTTTAAAATATATTTTCAGATCAATCTCAATCTTGTCAGGTAAAATTTGATCCTGTTTCATAATAGGATCTTTGAAACAGTCTATAAATGGAATTAGGCACTCTTAAAATTAACTCAATTTTTCAAAAAAAAAATCTTTCAATATTTTCAATGTTAAAATATTTTGCTTTATTCTGAATTAGTAATTAAAATGTCAGTATTCTCCTTTAATTGTAATTCTTAGGTACCTCTGGTCTCTCTAGTATCTAACCTTCATAGTCTCATCCTATTATGTTTTTAAGAGAATTCAAAACAATTTTCCCCTTGGGGAAAAGTATGTATTATTATTAATGCCAAAATCTTATTTCAAATATATATGGACTCATAGCTTACTTTTAATTTTCCATAATCAAAGTTCTAATCAGTCCTTTGCTGTTCATTCCAAAATAATTTAAAGTTTTTAAGTTTAAACAGGTAGTTTTCATCTTAAAACCGTTCATTTAGTGACCATTAGAAGATATAACCACTGAAAAAAGGAACATAACGTTTTCACACTATTGTTGTAGCATCTCCACAGTCATGATCAAAATTTGGCTGGTTAGCAACTGGCATGTATTTATGACAGTTGGAGTAGCCAGTGTCATGTGATCACTTTTTGTAATAAACAAAGTTAATGAAGCCAGTTTCACTTAACAACTGTGTTACTAACTTAACTGCAGTGATTCATTTAACAGCTATGGCAAGAAAGGTCATAAAATGGAGATGTTTTAAAAGAGCCGCGCCGCCCCCCAATCTTCGGCTCCTCGCTAGCGCTGCGGAAGTTTAAAACACCATCTGCACATGCGCAGATGGTGTTTTTACTTCCGCAGCGCTACTTCGCGAAAACCCGCTCGTTGCGGGGGGTCCTGGAACGGAACCCTCGCAACGAGCGGGGGATCACTGTATATTGTTTAATAAAATTCCAGTGTAGCAGAATACTTTTTACAACCGTATACTTTTTAAAACCACGTACACTTTTTACAAACTTCAAACAAGTCCATAAGCCTTAAACTTGCCAGGTTTGAAGATCCTTGCACTCCTAACCTTTAACTCAGGTGTCTTCAAACATGATAGCTTCAAGACTTGTGGACTTCAATTCCCAGAATTCCTCCACCAGTCATGCTAGCTCAGAAATGGGAGTTGAAGTCCACAAGCCTTAAACTTGCCAGGTTTGAAGATCCTTGCACTCCTAACCTCTAACTTGGGGGTCTTCCAACTTGCAGCTTTAAGACTTGTGGACTTCAACTCCCAGAATTTCGGATCGGCTGTAGTGTGAGTTTGGGGGCAGCTAGCTTTCCACCTGGTTCTTTTCTTTTAAAGAGAGAGAGAGAAAAGGGGACTGGCAAATAACCAGCTTCTCTAGAGAAAGAAATGTGTATCTCCCATCAATTGCAGTGTAATTCTGTCTTTCTGTCTTTACATTGCAATTGATGGGAGATACACATTTCTTTCTCTAGAGAAGCTGGTTATTCCCTGCCCCCTCTCTCTTTAAAAGAAAAGAACCAAGTGGAAAGCTAACCATCCCCATCTGAACTCACACCCCAGCCCATACCTTCCTCAGATCTTCCTTACATTGCAAGTAGAGCAATGGAAAAAATCCTGCAAAGATTTAGGGCTTGGAAAACATTCTTCTTTGCAGAGAGTAACAGTGAAAGAGTTGAAAGAAACTTACTCAGAGCAAGTTAGAGTAATGAAACAAACCCTGCAAAGACTTAGAGCTTGGAAAACATTCTTCACAGAGAGAAACAATGAAAGAGGCTGCAAGGTAGGAGCTGGGAAGATCGTTAGCAGCTAGTTAGGGCTGGGGGAAAAAGCTACATTCAGTGTATAAGACGCACCCTAATTATCAGCCAATTTTGGGGAGGAAAAAGGTGCGTCTTATACACCGAAAAATATGGTAGTTCATTGTCTCCAATAATAGAGCAGTATGGAGTCATGCTGAATATGGTTGATTTTTTCTTCAAATATCTGCTGAATTTCTAATAACAATCCACTTAAGGTAGAACCAGCTCCAATTCAGTTCTGATTATAATAAACCACTTACTGTCTGAGATAGCGTTGCTTTGCAGATTGTATTGCAAATGTCATGAATAGGAAAGAGAACTCTTTTGGCATAATCACAGCATAGACTGGATAATAAGATCTAATGTATAATTCTGTCAAGTCTTTTTCCTACTTAATTGTTTCTAGTGAGTAAGATCCTATGTCCTATTAAGTTATATCTCAAAACTGGTTTGATCTTCTCAGTAGAAAAGAAATGTATGGTTCAGTCACCAAGCATCAATTGGAAAACCACTAGCAGAATCAGGAAACAGTAGTGTAGAATCTATTAGTTTCTTCACTAGAACCATTCTATTACAATTGTTTGCCACTGTAAAAGAAATAAATGGGAAAGTAAACAATATCAATGTTTATCTTTTCATTATGTCTATGTCACCATCATCCTACCATCAACTACAGCACATGATACAGTATGTCTGAATGTAATGCTTTAAAATATACAGTGGTACCTCATTATTACGAACTTAATTCATTCCGTGACCAGGTTCGTAAGGGGGAATGTCCAGCTGGGGGAGAGAGTCACCCCTGTCGGCACCCCCAAGCCCAGGAGGGCAGCTCCCTGCTTCTCTGTCCCTCCCCTCAAAAACCCCGGCTCTCGGAACGAAAGAAAAACTCAGAACAAAAGACAAGCCGGGACGGGGGGGCTCAAATAGAGGGAAGTCACCACAGACGAAGCCCTTGGGGGGGGGATGATAAGCATCCCCTAGCTTTTACAAACAAGTTCCGAAATTACGAATATTGCAACATCATGGCAGTTGTTCGCTATTATGAACTACCACAGAGGCTCTGCAACATTCACCCTTCCTATTCTCCCCCCAACCACCCCCATCTGTGTCTTCACAGGTATTTCGTCTGTGGAGACTCACCTCGCAAAGATCTCTCTGTCCCGGTTTCTTTGTCTGTTTCATTGCTTCAGGCTTTTGGTGCATTCGCAGAGAACAGGTCATGCTAGATCAGTAGTGTGAGATCTTGTGCTACTGATCTTGTGTGATCTTGCATTTTAGGCCTCATTTCTGCAAATTGAGGCCTGGATGTTTGCAACATCGATCTTTCAGACCTTCCCTATCTTTTCAGGAAAATTGCATTCCTGTAGGCTTTAGCAGCCCTTTGCAAAAAGCCTTTGTCAGCACTAGCAGATCTTGGGAGGAACAGGTGCCTCCCTCCAAAGCTCTGTTCCTACTAACAAAGGCTTTTTGCAATGGACTGCCAAAACCTACAGGGATGCAAACCTCAAGTTCTTTGCTGATAAGAAAGGAGACCTGGAGAGGCAGGCATCCCTCCAGGCCTCCTTTTTCATTGCCAAAAGTTGATTTCAGCTGTGAGAAAGGAGGCTGGGAAGGGTATGCATGGCCCTCTGGGCCTTCTTTTTCAGCACCAAAGGCTTCTTCAAGCCCTTTGCTGATGAGAAAGAAGAGAGCAGGCAATGAAACAGAGACTGGGGAGGAGACAGATCTTGATAAGGTAATTGATCTGGAGCAGCAGGATGGGAGGAAGTAACTGTGGGAACCCCAGGGGAGAGAGGAAGAGATATCTGTGGTTTGTGGGAGACTTTGAATGGTCTGCACCAGCTAGGCTTCCTATGGCATTCTCCATCCACCCCGAGATACCTCATGTGCACTTAATGAGCCATGCATATAATTAGCAAATGGGGGGGGGGAGCAGGGAATGATCCCTTTCAAGGTCAAGGATTGGGCAGGTTCCATTGCATTCTTAACTAAAGGACTACCTATATATGAAAACATAATGCAAGATAGAGAAACTTTTGATATAGCATTAAAGTCTGCGGAGAGGGGCAGCATACAAATCTAAATAATAAATAAATAAATAAATAAATTACTTCTGGATTGAAGTAAAAATGCTTTCATTCCCTAGAAATGATTATAAATATTGCTTGTTCTTTCTCTCATTTTAATTTTTGAAAATCCATAATTAGATCAAAAATATATTTAACAAGAATATGTTCTTTTAAACAGCAAACTGCAAATCAGATGCAAACTGATTCTTTGTCTCCATCTCCTAAGACTGTGTCGCCGGTGCCTTTAAATAACGCCAGCAGTGCCCCAAGGTTTGGAACAGTTATTCCTAATCGCATCTTTGTTGGAGGAATTGATTTTAAGGTAATTTGGATGACTGAATAACAGTCAAACTTTTATTGTAATAGAATTGTTTTTATATTGTTACATATAACTAAGAATTTATTCTTAGCATTTTATCATTTTGAAGATCAATACAAAAAATAAGTATTACTTCTTCCCCATCTCATCCCTTTGTTGTTGTTATTGTTGTCTAATAAAAGGCAATGTCATTACAGTGGATTCCATTTTTCCACCCTGATCTATTTCAATAGGTTGGGGATTTTTCAGAACAAAATTACTAGTGTCTTTGTGAAAATAGTGGGTAGGGAATCATCCTAGCTTATTAGCCATATCTGATCATTCTACCTTTTATTTTACTGTTTTGTTTTAATCTTTTATTTGCCCCTATATTCGCTCAAATTCTTTTCTTGAGTTTGAAAATATCCAAGTAGCACCCTTGAAAATATCCAGGTAACTTCCTCTCACTGCCTTCATCCATAGGATCTTCTACTGAGTATGGAAAAGAGTGAATTTTTTTCTATAAACAGTTAGTAATGAGAAGATGTATGTTGAGAGACGTGTAAACTAGCCACTTCCAATCCATTCAAAGGCCAGTGTTGCTATTGCTATTTTTGCATTCTGTTCAGCACCTTGTTTTAACAAAACACGCTTCCAAGGTGATTCATTCTTTTTTTAAAAAGTCCAATCCTTTCCTATTTATTTCCTGCATTAACACTTCTTTGTATGCCTTTGCAGAGTAACTTTTCTGGAAAATGGTCTTGAAAACCATTCATTATCAGGCATGCCAATATATACAAAAAAACTGCTGACTTTTCTCTCCCTTGTAGTATTTCCCTTTTTAAAAAGATTTTAGAATAGCATGGGAGATGGAAGTGGAAATATATATAATATGGGTAAGTCTAGAAGAATTGGACCACTTTAGAAAAGACTGCAGGTATCCTTATTGTACAAAATGCTGAAGAATATCGTTAGAAAGTAATGTAGTTTTCAAAATAGTGTATAAAAGGATAGATTGAAATGTTGATTGCGCAAACATGTCAATTATTAAAAGAATGTCAATATTAAGTGATAATTGTATTTTAACTAGAATTACTAGTATTATAAGATACAGTCTTACTCTCTGTCTTCCCCCTCCCCTTTTATTTATTTTAATAGACTAACGAAAATGACCTGAGGAAATTTTTTTCCCAATACGGCTGTGTAAAAGAAGTAAAAATAGTAAATGACAGAGCTGGAGTATCAAAAGGGTAAGTAAACCAAAACATTTATTAAATTAATATACTGCTGAGAGGCTGTATATATTCTTCCAAAAATTAAGAACATAGTATAAAAGTCCTTCAGATCTGTAATTCTGTAAGCAGGTTATCTGGGAATAAGTTTAAACAGTGTTAGACTTCTTGGTAAAAATGTATAGGCTGTGTTTGATTGAAAACAATTTAGAAGGCAAGTTGTGTTATAAATTTGCAATAAAACAATATGTCATGATCAGTAGTGTTTTGCTAACCATTTGCCCTGGTTCGGGCAAATCGGTAGCAGCAGTGGCAGGAGGCTCTGCCTACCCACCTAGACCTCATCACAGTCAATCTGCGCATGTGCAGAAGTATGCAAGCGCGATCCCAGATCCAAGTGAAGGTAAGTGAAACCCACTACTGGTCATGATACTCAGTTAAAATCCATTTAATTAAATTCATAGAGTATGGTTCTTAGAAAAGTGTATACAGTTATTTTACATGAGGGGAAAATTGCTAAAAAGTTACCCTATTATCATTTATTTCTTCATCCACATATCTTTTATTAATGTTGTTACTCTCTAAGATGCAATTAATTTTTTTGAAAATCCCAGCAGGTGAGGATTCAAGGACTTCGGTGTTTTTGCGATGCTGCGATTTCGATGAGGCTTCCCTCACTGGGAAACCCCACCTCCAGATTTCTGTTGCCAGCGGAGCACCCATTTTTGCACTGCTGGGATTCCCCTGCAGCATCGCAAAAGCGCAGAAGTCCAGAGGTGGGGTTTCCCATGGAGGGGAGGCTCAGGGGAATCCCAGCGGCACAAAAACGGGTGTTTCAGCTGGCAAAAGGGGTGAATTTTGGGCTTGCACGCATTAATCGCTTTTCCATTGATTCCTATGGGAAACATTGTTTCATCTTACAAACTTTTCACCTTATAAACCTCATCCTGGAACCAATTAAGTTCGTAAGACAAGGTATCACTATAAATTGTCTCACAAGACAAAATGTTCACCAATATTGCATTTCAAAATACAAAAGATACAGCAGCTATCACTTTATCGCCAATGTATGAAATATTCTTCATGCTGCCACCTGGATATCTTATGATACAAAATAGCAAACAGCTTCTGTTTTCTTCAACCTCACAAAGATAAACTTATTAAACATAGCTTTATGTACCTTGAGTATTTAAATGCAGTTATTCTTGCATGCATTGTCTTTTATTGAACATTTGCCTGAGAATTTTTTTCAGTTACACAACACTCAAAAGTACTGAACAACGGAGGTGCTTCATATTCGTTGTCCTGGGTACTCCTAAGAGTCTCTCTACAGTACTTTTCTATGTAATGAAGAAACTTTTTGAACTTCTTGTAGCTGTTCTGTAATATATTCTATCAACGAACATGGCTTTTCTTTTAGCCTTTGCCTTATAGGAGAGCTTTGCCCTCAGATTTATGTTTCCTTGTGTTTCATAAGGTGAAATTCTATTTTAGTTAAGGTATCAGCTGCTTACTTACGATTATCTGGTAAATATAAAATTCTACTTTATCAAACACTAGAAATGATAACTTCAAGGGCAATGCCACTCACTCACTTGTCCTCTTTTCATGTAAAGGCTAAAAGGAGAGCTGTCTTCATTGACACAATATGTTACAGAACAGCTGCAAGAAGTTCAAAAGGTTTTTTTATTTAATTATGATTATCTACTGTCTGTATTCTTTAACCACTAGACACATCTATATTCTTTCAGTATCTATATGGCACTTACTTTGCACATGAATAGCAGGTTGATCTTCCTTCTTAGGCTCAAATTCTAGATATTTCAATGATAGATACTTTCTTTTTAACATAATGATCACAAATATATCTTTATTAGACGGCGCTTCATTTCACTGGTTTATTTCTATACCTGCCTATATGGTATTTCTCGATCATACTTTTGTTGAGGTACATAGACATATTTATTACTATAACATGCCACCCTGCTAGGAGTACACAAAGAGTTTGGACAAATAATCTTATTTTCTATTGTTGATTGATTATAGTCCTACTTTTTTGTATTTAGAACATGATGTAAAGCATAATAGGTTCAAAAAAAGAAAAGAACTTCAGCTGCATGGTTTTAATTTGTAGTTCACTACAGCCATTCAACTATATCAAGTATTATAGTTAAAAATAAGCATCCTATTCATCTATACAAATCCCACTGAAAAGCTATATGTCATTTTATGCAAATAAATAATTTATTCACTTGAAATCTTATTTTAAAGTTGGCAGATGTGTTTCAATGCAAAGATTCATAAAAATAGTAAATTGAAATGAAAGAATTCTCAGTTTGAAAAATGGATTCATTTTATTGAAAGTAATTCCAGAAGGATATCTTTTATACTAAGTACAGCTTCAGCAGTTGAATTTTATACTAAATGTGACTTAGAATATTGCTACATTCTCCTAATGTAAACCAGAAAAGGTCTAGAATAGTGTTGGCGAACCTATGGCACATGTGCCGCAGGTGGCATGCATAGCTATATTGGAGGGCACGCAAGGTGTTTCCCCTTGTCGGCTCCAACCCACATGGGTGTGCTGACCAGCTGATTTTCTGCCTTGTGGATAGCTGTTTCACCTTCTGGAGGCTTCAGGGCTTCCCTGAAGGCCCGGAGTACGAAAAATGGTACAACGGGAAAACTGGAACCAGAAGAAAAACGGACTTCTGGTTTGCCTGTTGTGATGTTTTTCGCATTCCAGGGTTTCAGGGGAGCTTCCTGCAGCCTCCAGAGTATGAAAAATGGCACAACAGGCAAACCGAAAGTCCATTTTTCCGAACTTCCAGTTTGCCTGTTTGGACATTTTTTCACTGTCCCAGGTTTCAGTGAGTTCTGTGCACATGCGTGGGGTGGAGGAGTTTGTGCGCATGCACAGGGGGCAGTGCAGAAGTGTGCGTGAATGGTGGGGGGAGGAAATAGGTGTGAGCATATGGACACTTACTAGCATGCGCACTCCCCGTTTTGGCATGCAAACCAACAAAGGTTTGCCATCACTGGTCTAGAAATAACACAAAATATGAAAGTACAACCAAATCAAAACATTAAGGATGTAAGTTTATATTAACATTTATGCTAATTTTATTTGCATACCATTCTGAGTTTTATCTATTTTTGCTTTTGTCTCATGCAATATATGTCTACTGTCAAGCTAGAGTTACACAGAGACTTCACCTTTCAATTCCACATGTAAAATACTTAACTTCCAGAATTCTGTTTTGATTAACATAAGAAGCATCTTTATTGTAAGATAGTGGTTTTTTCATTTTAATAAGAATTTGGTTTTTGGCCACTGTTTTAGGCCTGTAGCTTAATTTTTTTTCTTCTATGAATAAAATATACATGGAAGTAACTTGGGCTTTTTTGGAAGGTCATAATCTGCCTTCTCTTTGGGAGAAATGTTTTTTAAAAGCCTTATTCTCAGTAGATAGGCTGATACAAACACTTTGTTGCTTCACATTCCTTTTTTTGTAGACTACAAAATGCCTCAAAATTGTCAGACAACACGTTAACATTTTGGAAGACTACACATATAATGTATTTTAAGGAAATAATTTCTGTTATTTTACTTAGGTATGGATTTGTCACATTTGAAACTCAGGAAGATGCACAAAAAATTTTACAAGAGGTAAATGATTATTTTATTGTATATACATAGATAGCAGTAATCCTCTCATGTTTACATACTTGTGAAGAATGTTATTTGAAGACTATAGGAATATTAATTTTTTTCAGATTTGGTGGGCACTATCACAAAATGGCTACCATAATGTATAATCAATTTTAAATCTATGTGTACAAGAGAATCATGCAAATTACTTACAGGAGATACAGGGGTTGGGTTTTTTTTCAGATACCGTAGACATTTGGGCTACTCTTATGCTCATGGACATTGTGTTATAGGAATGGGATGCTCAAAAGGAGAGAAATGGGTTGAAATGTGCAAAAATATTTTTTCAAGATGTCTTCGTTTCCAGTATGTATGGCAATCAAGGGAGGGTAGAAGTTTTCTGCTGCTCCCTTCTAACTTCCCACAATGAAACTCAATGGAGAAGCTGTCAGCAATAATAAAAGTAACTGAACAAAACAATACAGGGTTGAATTGTCACACAACGAGTTGGCCACTGTGAGTTGGCTGTAGCAAGTTGACAGTGGCAAGTTGGCTATTGCAAGTTGTCTTAGACCCAGGCAGCAGGCAATCACTTAAAGAAAGCTACAGTACTTTTAGATAGCTATCAAATGCCTTAACATGACAAAGCATGTCAAATAGCACCCCATCAAAACACAATTCTATTTTAGTCATAGGCACATAATGAAACAGGTATCCCTAGTCCTTCAGAAACCTTGGTTCCAAGATATCAAGGAGTTTATAATTTAAAGCCAGTACCCTGAAAAAAAGTGTGTGTGTGGGGGGGGGGATCTAGGGATTGTATTATATTTTGAATTCATATATTTTCTCAAAATATTTATATAGTAATATTAATTATTTGAAGAAAAGAATTGTAATAATAACCAAGCATCCCCCCCCAAAAAAATTGCGAGTTTTTTTTGTAAGCTAATAAAATAAATATCTGAAAAAATTGTTGGATTGTTCATAAACATTTTGTAAAACAAGATTTAGAAGTAAGTAATATGAATAACATACTTCCTTTGTTTTGTTTAGGCTGAAAAATTAAATTATAAAGATAAGAAACTCAACATTGGTCCAGCAATAAGAAAACAACAAGTAGGGATTCCTCGTATGTATTTGTTTTATCTCCCACTTTGCCCATCCTTCAGTGAAATCCCTTTCATGTAGAGCACATTAAACTGCTAGAATCAAGAGAGTATTTGCTGCACATGAGACTTCTGATTCACCCTATTTATTCACATTACATCAACAATCTAAAATCCCTCCATGTGGCATTCAGTCTGGACACATGAGAGTTATGGAAAGGACAAGATGCATATCTCTTTTATTTCTCTGTAGTGTCTCCAACTACCACTCCTTTCTCTTCACTTTCAGCCATTCAAACTGCTAAGAGAACCACAATATTTATATTCCACCTAATAAACAGATATTGTAAAACTTTGAAATTTGCCTGAAATGGAACCTGTTGACCCACACTTCTCCCATGCAAATGCTACAGACAATAAAGTATTACATTTGCATTGTGATGAAACAATGTTCTACAGAGAGCCCTTGCTTACTAACCATAATTGGGACTGGGAATTCTGTCACTAAAGTAATACGGTGGTAAAGTGTGACATCACATGACTGCACCGACTTACTATAGGAGTTTCAGTAATTCCAGTTGCTACTGTCACATAATTCTCATACAGTCACAGCATCTCACAGTCACATGATCACATTTGCAACCCCCTACTGATTTCCCCATAGGCTTTGTGTGTCCAAAATTGGCAGTGAATGTTGAAAATGGCAGTCATGTGACCACAGGACACTGCACCTTAATTGCAAGCTGATTGCCAAGTGCCCAAATCACAATTATGTGATTGGAGTGGTGCTGCAAATACAAGGACCCATTGTATGTTCCCTAAAACGAATCAAAGGATCAAGTCTAGATTAGTTTGGATTGTGGTGGGTCCTTAGCTAATGACCCATAGAATTCAATTAATGTGGCAATGGAGAGTGTAAGAATCCCTATTGCTAAGTGATGTAGTCATGTGATGTGCTTTATGATTGTATTGTTTATCAACAAATTCCCATCCCAATTGTAGTTTTAAGTTGTGGACTACTTGTTTATCACTATTACCTTAATTTAGAATTATATGACAAGTTCCTGTTACTCATGATGCAAATTTAGATTTATGCTTAGGCTTAGATTTGTTATAGCCACCAAACTGATTGTCTCTGGGCAAATTACCACTGTATTTCTCTATTCCATCAAAAAAAATCCTACCTATAAAATGATTTGTGTGTACTTAAAATTCCTGCTTAAGAAATTTTAGGAAATTTAATGGATACAGTGGAACTTTGGTTAGCGAACGCTTTGGATAACGCCTTTGAATAACAACCAAAAATTACCCATTGTCCCTCACTCCCCCCTTCCTCTCTTTACCTCTTGCCCCTCTGCCTTCGTCTCCTCGCCAGGGGAGCATTGAAGCGTCGCTTTGGCTATGATGAGGCAGGTGTTGAGTCAGCTGGCGGCGGCAGCTTCACTTTGAGGACAGTGGTGGCGGCAACTGGTGAGGTGGCTCCGGTGGCTTCTCTTCAACGACAGTGGCAGCAGTGGGGACCTGGGGCCTGGACATGACGTTCCCGGCGCTGCCTCTACTCGAAGGGAAGCTGAGTTAGCTGGCCCCGACGCTGGCGGCAACAGCTGAGGTAACTCCAGCGGCTTCACTTCGAGGAGCAGTAGCGCCGGGAACATCAAGTTCATGCCCCAGGCCACCACCACTCTCATCGAAGAAAAGCCGCTGAAGACGCCTCAGCAATTGCCGCCTCCGCTACCACTTTCCTCAGAGAAGCCGCTGCCACCGGCGGGACCAGCTATCTCAGCGGCTGCCTTGTCATAACCAAAGCAACGCTTTCTGCTCCCTTGGGGAGGAGATGAAGGCAGAGAGACAAGAGGTAAAGAGATAAGGAGAGAGGGGAGTGAGGGACAATGTGTGTGGGGGGGGGGGAGAAAAAATCCTTTATCGCGGGTGGTCCTGGAACGGAACACCTGTGATAAACAAGGGATCCATTTTCCCCATAAGAAATAAAGGAAATAGCGAGTCAACAGGGACTGGGAACCAATTAAATTAAATTTCCTTTATTTTTTATGGGGAAAATTGTTTCGGATACCGAACATTTCGGCTAATGACCAACATTCCAGAACGGATTGTAATCATTAGCCGAGGTTTCACTGTACCTCCATATCTGATTAATTTTTTGGTCCCCAAAATTTCAAACCTACATGTTACATATCTGGTTTTTACTAACTAAAAACTTGTTATTGCAAGAGCACAAAATGATAAAATAAAAACATACATATTTTTATTCTGTCATTATTTCAGGTTCCAGTATAATGCCAGCAGCTGGAACAATGTACTTAACAACTTCAACCGGATATCCGTACACTTATCATAATGGAGTAGCTTATTTTCACACTCCTGAAGTTGCATCTGTTCCTCAGCCATGGGTAATTTCTATTTTTATTTTATTTTATTTTATTTATTTCATCAAAATGGATACAAATAAATGGTAATATAGAGCCGGGGTGGCGCAGCAGGTAGAGTGCTGTATTGCAGGCCACTGAAGCTGACTAGATCTGTAGGTCAGCGGTTCAAATCTCATCACCAGCTAAAGGTTGACTCAGCCTTCCATCCTTCCGAGGTGGGTAAAATGAGGACCCGGATTGTGGGGGCAATATGCTGGCTCTGTTAAAAAGTGTTATTGCTAACATGTTGTAAGCCGCCCTGAGTCTAAGGAGAAGGGCAGCATAAAAATCAAATAAATACGTACATATATACATACTGGGACAGGGACTGTAGGCACACTGGTGCACTTATGTACGCCCCTTAAAGACCTCTCAGGAATGGGGGGAGATTGACAGTAGACAGTCTAAGGTTAAACTTTGGGGGTTTGGGAAAGAAATCACAGAGTCAGTTGGTGCGTTCCAGGCATTGACAACTCTTGAAGTCATATTTTCTGCAATCAAGTTTGAAGTGGTTTACCATATGTTTGTATCTATTGTGTGCTCATGTATTGCTGAAGTATTCTTTGACAGGTAGGAAATTGTAGCAGATACTTTTATATACTGTTTTTAGGTCGTATCAACGAGGGTGAAGTTCTAAGTTGTCCAAGCTCAAAATTTTAAGTCTGGTGGCAAAAGGTATTCTGTTGCAAGCAGAGGAGTGGAGCACTCTTCTCGTGAAATATCTCTGGACTCGTTCAATTGTATTAATGTCTAATATCTAGTACTGATGAGCTGTATTCAAGAATTGGTCTAGGAAAAGTTTTGTATGCCCTACTTTGTAGTTCAATACAGAGAAGAAGCTATACAAGATTTGGTTAACAGCTCATAATGCCTATTTGGCAATGCTGTTACAGTGAGCTCCGGCACTGGATCACTGGATCATTTGAGATGAGTGCTCCAAAGTCCTTGATAGAGTGAGGGTCGTCTACAAGGTTGTATCCGCCCAACTTGTATTTTGTGTTCTGATTTTTTTTGCCAATGTATAAGACAGAACATTTGTTGGTTGAGATTTGTTGTTGCCAATTGTTTGATCATTCTGACACATAGTCAAGGTCTTTTTGTAAGGTAGCAGCATTGTTGGTGATATTGAATAGCTTTACATCATCAGCGAAGAGAATGCAGTTGCTTATAATATGATCGCAAAGGTCATTTTTTTCTGAGTAATTTTTTTATTTTTTCCTCTCCATATACAATCATCAATGCAATATACCATCCATTTTCATTTACAATAATAGGCAGTAGAATATTAGTACGACATATATACAGTGATCTCTCGGTTAGCGCGGGGGTTACGTTCCAAGACCTCCCGCGCTAACCGATTTCCGCGTTATACTGGATGCGGAAGTAAAAACCACCATCTGCGCATGTGCGCCATTTTTTTCATGGCCGCACATGCGCAGATGGTGGAGTTTGCGTGTGGGCGGCGGGGAAGACCAAGGGAAGGTTCCTTCAGCCGCCCAACAGCTGATCTGCTCCGCAGCGCGGAAGCAGCGAGGAGCCGAAGATGGGGTTTCCCCGTTTCCGCGCTGCGGAGCGGATCAGGTGTTGGGCGGCTGAAGGAACCTTCCCTTGGTCTTCCCGCCGCCCAGGCAAAGGGGAAACCCCAAGATCACTTGCCGCTTGCCGTATTGCAGCTTGGAGCCTTGCTTCGCCTCCTTCGCTGCAATACGGCAAGCGGCAAGCGATCTTGGGGTTTCCCCTTTGCCTGGGCAGCGCTGGGGCCATGCGGAGCCGCTCATCTAGGGGGGCGTGGACCGGCAAGGTGCCCTCCGCTCTCTCTCTTTCTCTCCCTGTTACCGGTGTGGTATAAGAGAGAGAAAGAAAGAGAAAGGCGGGCGACTTGCCAGTCCACGCCCCCCTGGATGAGCGGCCCCGCATGGCCCCAGCGCCGGACTCCGTTGCCGAACGCCGAAACCGGAAGGGGCGAGGTGGGGGGGGGGAGAACGGGAGGCTCAGCATTCCGTCAGTCGCAGCGCTGGCTGTCAACTTTTCTTTTTAGCACTGGGGAGGCAAGTCAGCTCCTGCCCAGTTTTAAAAAGAAAAGTTGACAGCCAGCGCTGCGGCTGACGGAATGCTGAGCTTCCCGTTCTCTCTCCACCCCCTCGCCCCTTCGCCCCCCTGTGTTCCTAGGAGAAGTGCTGGTGAGGAGCAGAAGGTCTGTCTTGCCTCAATCCCCAGCACTTCTCCTAGGAACACAGGGAGGCGAAGGGGCGAGGGGGGGGGAGAGAAAACGGGAGGCTCAGGAAGGGAGCTCGGGAAGGAGCCCACGGTCAGTCGGCTGCGGGCGGGAGGAAGGCGATTGTTCCGCTGCCGCCAGCATGGCCTAGCTGGCAGCGGAAGATGTAACGGAGCCCACGGGGGATTCGCCTTCCTCCCACCCGCAGCCGAGACTGATCGTGGGCTCCTTCGCAACCTCGGAGAGCTTCCAGGGCATGAAAGCTCACGAAAACCAGGAAGCTCTCCGAGGTTGCGAAGGAGCCCACGATCAGTCGGCTGCGGGCGGGAGGAAAGCGAATGCCACGGGGCTGGGCTCGGCTCCCCCCTCGGCTCCCCCCCTTACCAGCCCCGCCGCGGAAGGCTCCATTCTGTTCCCTGCCGGTCCGATTGAGCGGCCGGCGGTCTCCATTCAGGGAACAGAATGGAGCCTTCCGCGGCGGGGCTGGTAAGGGGGGGAGCCGAGCCCAGCCCCGTGGCATTCGCTTTCCTCCCGCCCGCAGTTGACGTCCACCCCCTCCTCGGTGTCCCCGGCACCCAGCGTCCCCACGCCGCCTCCACCTCCCGGTAATGCGCCCGACCTCTGCCTCTCTCTTTCTCTCTCATATACCACGCCGGCAACAGGGAGAGAAAGAGAGAGAGAACTAGCGTGGACTTATTTTTTATTTTTTAATATTTTATTTTTTTAATTAATATTTTTTGAAAAACCGCGTTGCAGCGTTTCGCGCTAATCGAGACCGTGCTAATCGAGGGATCACTGTAGTCACAAACAATTCTAAATTCATACTTATTTGATTTGATATAGATCATTTTTCCATGTTGGCAAGTCTAATTTTGTCATCCAGATAAACCAATTATCTTATATTTTAATTTAATCATTAGTATTCCTTCAAGTAGTTAATACAAACAATGGCTCTAATATTTTAAATGCTAAGCCGCTTCTTTCCTCTCTTTATACATTTTTCTTAAAAATTAAAACCCTTATATAACCTATCTATTATTAAAATCTGAAAAAAGGCCATATAACCATCATTAATAATTATCAGCAGATCAATTTCTATCTCCTCAATCTCATTAATAAATTTCAATTCTAATATAAGTGGGGGAGGAGTGGATATTATAGCCAGGGAGCCTTTGCCTGTGTAGACTCGTTGCTCCAGAGATTGGGGGTTGTGAGTCCCTCCTGGTGAAGTTGGACTTAGGGGTTCAGGTGGGCTTATTGCTCATGTACCTGCCTCCCAGCTGCGTGTCAACAGCCCTGCCTGTGCTGCTCGAGGAGGTAGCCGGGCTGGCGGTGGGGTTCCCCACACGTATTGTCTTGGGTGACTTTATCCTACCATCGCTCGGCGAAACCTCTGGGCTAGCGCAGGAGTTCATGGCCACCATGACAGCCATGGACCTGACTCAAGCAGTACAGGGTCCAACTCACGAGGGGGGGCACGCACCCGATATGGTATTCCTCTCTGAACAATTGAGTAATGGTCTGAGACTAAGGGGCTTAGAAGTGTTGTCTTTGTCATGGTCAGATCATTTCCCATTGCGGCTTGACTTCCTGGCTCCAATCCTTGCCCGCAGGGAGGTGGAACTGATTAGGAGGTTCCGCCCCAGACACCTGATGGCCCCAGAGGGCTTTCAGAGGGCACTTGGGGTTATTCCAGTTGCACTCGTCCACAGTTCGGCAGAGTCTCTTGCTGAGGCCTGGAACAAGGCTGCAGCGGAGGCTCTTGACCGGATTGTGGAAGGAGACAGAAGTGCAAGTATACAGTGTACTCAGATCCAGAGATGGGCTGATGCTGCTTCAGACTGATTTGCCCAAACCAGTTGTTCCGATTCTGTGCAGTTCGAAGAACCAGCAAAATGGTCCCCCAACTGGCCCTGCTCCCACTCATTTTTGTCCAGTTTGGCTTGAAAAATTGCCAAAAAACAGTGGGTTTTTTCTGTTTAAAAACAGCCTGAAAATTGCCCCCAAACTGGCTGTTTTTCAGGTGAAAGCTAGAAAGACATTGACTTTGTGCCTACAGGTAATCTCCATCCCAACAAAATACTAATTGATGTTCTTTTCTTCTTTTTAAAGTCACGTTCAATTTCTAGTTCTCCTGTGATGCTAGCTCAGCCAATTTATCAACAACCAACATATCACTATCAGGTAACGAAGGTTGTATTTATTCAATATTATTATAAATAAAGGGGATCATTAATTACAATTCTTTTTGTTTATGTAACTAAAACATTGAAAAATTATTAATATATTCCATTTAGATTTTATTGATTAATACTATTTTAGCTTTTTTATTAATTGTAATGGTTTCAATGTTTATTTTATTTAAAGATTGCATTGACAGTTGTATAGACAGTCACAAGTTTGACTTATGACCATAATTGGGACTGGAACTTTCATTGCTAAGCAAGGCAGTTCTTAAGCTAGTTGCACTCAATTTTATGACCATTTTTGCCATAGTTATTAAATGAATCACATCTTTAATCCAGTTCCCCTCATTAACTTTGCTTGTCAGAAGCCAGCTAGGAAATGGTGATCGTATGGTCCTGGAATGCTGCAAATATCATAAATATATGCAACTTGCCTAATGTCCGAATCATGATTGCATGACTGGGGATGCTGCAGTGGTTGTGAGATGACCAGTTGTAAGTCAGTTTTTTCAGCATCTCTGTTACATTGAATGGTCATTAAACGTATGGTCATTAGTCAAGACTACCTAGTCAAGACTACCTGTACATACAGCATATATTGCTTTATAATTTTGATTAGACAGAGTATCAACAAAAAAATGTTTTTATCTATCCTAGGCTCCTGCACAATGCCTTCCTGGACAATGGCAGTGGAGTATTCCCCAGGTAAATTAAAATATTTTTTCAGTTTCCTTCCCACATATTATTATTCTGTTTGACTCTCCATATTTCTTAAACAATAAAAATACAATGGTTTTTCTCTTTTGATAAAAAATATTGTATAGGAGAAGCAGGATTGAAAATAAAGACATAGGCATTGTATGATTGAATAATCACTAACCATGTTGCTTGTAACATGTTGTAGCCATGTTACAAACAGAATTTTGATATAACATGTTGAAAACACCACATAGTTTCCTGATTATTCCTGGCAACTGACTGTAAGAATTAAGGTTGATAACATGCTGAGTTCCTCAGTCAGCCTCTTCTCAATGAAGCTCAAATAGATAAATTCACATGTTATATTGAGAAAGATTGTATCATTTCAAGACTTTTAAAAAATAATGCTATTAACAAATGTACCATAGAATGTAAGAATGTAATGGATCAAGTTTTGAATGAAACCATTTGAAAGTAGGAATACAGTAATACCTCGTCTTACGAACCTAATTGGTTCCCAGGGGAAGTTCGTAAGACGAAAAGTTCGTAAGACGAAACATTGCTTCCCATAGGAAACAATGTAAAGTCAATTAATCCATGCAAAAAAAACCAACCCCGCAATAAAACGACGACGCCCGGCTATCACCTTTTGAAACAGCCGGGGGGCTTCTCGGCGGCCTGAACGCCGAACGCCAAACCTGAACTTCAGGGTTCGGCGTTCGGGAGGCCGCCGAGAAGCCCCCCGGCTGTTTTAAAAGGTGACAGCCGGACGGCGGGGCTTCTCGGCGGCCTCCCGAACCCCGAACCTGGAAGTTCGGCAAAAGTTCGGATTTGGGAGGCCGCTGAGAAGCCCCGCCGCCCGGCTGTCACCTTTTAAAACAGACGGGGGGCTTCTCAGCGGCCTGCCGAACCCGGAAATTGGGGAGCCCTTGCAGGGTAGTGCCGAGGAATTTAATTTGTTTTTTGCTGATAAAGTTGCTCGGATCCGGGTTGACCTCGACTCCAATTGCACAGCAGTATCGACTGACAACGAGTTAATCGAGGTGACTGGGGCTAAACGTCTTTGTCCATCTGTCTAGGAGGAGTTTGACTTGGTGACCCCTGATGAAGTGGACAAGGCCATTGGAGCTGTGAGTTCCGCCACCTGTTAGCTGGATCCGTGTCCCTCTTGGTTGGTTTCGGCCAGCCGAGAGGTGACACGGAGCTGGGTCCAGGAGATTGTCAACGCCTCCTTGGGAGGGGGTCCTTTCCGGCTTCTTATAAGGAGGCACTTGTGCGCCCCCTCCTCAAGAGGCATTCCTGGACCCAGCCGTGCTCAATAACTACCGTCCAGTCTCCAACATTCCCTTTATGGGGAAAGTTGTTGAGAAGTTGGTGGCGCTCCAACTCCAGTGGTCCTTGGAAGAAGCCGATTATCTAGGTCCTCAGCAGTCTGGATTCAGACCCGGCTGCAGCACGGAAACTGCTTTGGTCGCGTTGATGGATGATCTCTGGCGGGCCCGGGACAGAGGCTTGTCCTCTGTCCTGGTGCTTCTTGACCTCTCAGCGGCTTTCGATACCATCGACCATGGTATCCTTCTGCGCCAGCTGGAGGGGTTGGGAGTGGGAGGCACTGTTCTCCGGTGGTTCTCCTCCTACCTCTCCAGTCGGTCGCAGTCGGTGTTAGTAGGGGATCAGAGGTCGACCTCTAGGTCTCTCCCTTGTGGGGTGCCTCAGGGGTTGGTCCTCTCCCCCCTGCTATTCAATATTTACATGAAACCGCTGGGTGAGATCATCCAAGGGCATGGGGTGAGGTATCATCAATACGCCGATGATACCCAGTTATACATCTCCACCCCATGTCCAGTCAACGAAGCAGTGGAAGTGATGAGCCAGTGCCTGGAGGCTGTTGGGGCCTGGATGGGTGTCAACAAGCTCAAACTCAACCCAGACAAGACGGAGTGTCTGTGGGTCTTGCCTCCGAAGGACAATTCCATCTGTCCGTCCATCACCGGGGGGGGACTACTGACCCCCTCAGAGAGGGTTCGCAACTTGGGTTCGCAACTCCTCGCTCCACAGCTGACATTGCAAGATCATCTTTTGGCTGTGGCGAGAAGAGCGTTTGCCCAGATTCGCCTGGTGCACCAGTTGTGGCCCTATTTGGACAGGGAGTCATTGCTCATAGTCGCTCATGCCCTCATCACCTTGAGGTTCGATTACTGCAAACGCTCTCTACATGGGGCTACCTTTGAAAAGTATTCAGAAACTCCAGACCGTGCAGAACGCGGCCGCGAGAGCTATCGTGGGGCTTCCTAGATTTGCCACGTTTCTACAACACTCTGCAGCCTGCATTGACTGCCGATCAGTTTCTGGTCACAATTCAAAGTGTTGGTTATGACCTTTAAAGTCCTTCATGGCATTGGACCAGAGTACCTCTGGAACCACCTGCTACCGCACGAATCCCTGCAACCGATAAGGTGCCACAGAGTTGGCCTTCTCCAGGTCCCGTCGACTAAACAATGTTGTTTGGTGGGCCTCAGGGGAAGAGCCTTCTCTGTGGCAGCCCCGGCCCTCTGGAATCAACTCCCCCCAGAGATTAGAACTGCCCCCACCCTCCTTGACTTTCGTAAATTATTCAAGACCCACCTTTACCGCCAGGTATGGGGGAGTTGAGACACCTTCCCCCAGGCTTTTTATATTTATGTTTAGTGTGTATGTGTTGTTTGGTTTTTTAAAATATGATAGGGTTTTTATATGCTTCTTTTTAATATTAGATTTGTTCCACCACAATATTGTTTTTACTATTGTTGTGAGCCGCCCCAAGCCTCTGGAGAGGGGTGTCATACAAATCTAATAAATTATTATTATTAATTTTATTTATTTATTTATTTATATATATATATATATATATATATATATATATATATATATATATATATATATATATATATTCTCTTGCTTGGGGTCGCACCCCCCCCTTGGCATCGCTTGCCCCCCCCGGGGGTGCCCCATTACTTGAGAAACACTGCCATAGACTGTTGCTAGAAAGCAGCACTCTATTACAGGGATACAATGATATAAAATTGCTGAATGAATAATGGGGTTCATCTCCTAACACTTTTATTATTAACTGCGTAGGTCAGAGTAATCCATGCTATAAATTGAACTTTTGTATGGGATAGTCATGTTTTGCATGTCAGAACAAGATATATTTGTTTTTTAACTGGTGAAAAAAACCAGGAAAAAAACCATTGAAGTATCCTATCATCTGTTTGGAACCCATACCGCATCTCGGACATTAACACCCTTGGGAATGTCCAAAGATATTTCACCAGAAGAGCCCTTCACTCCTCCACCCAAAACAGAATACCCTACGAAACTAGACTTACTATCCTGGGTCTAGAAAGCTTACAACTACGACACCTTAAACATGATCTAAGTATTGCCCACAAGATCATATGCTGCAACGTCCTGCCTGTCAATGACTACTTCAGCTTCAACCACAACAACACAAGAGCACACAACAGATACAAGCTTAATATTAACCTCTCCAAATTGGACTGTAAAAAATATGACTTTAGTAATCAAGTTGTCGAAGCATGGAACTCATTACCAGACTCTGTAGTATCTTCCCCTAACCCACAACATTTTACCCTCAGACTATCCACAGTTGACCTCTCCAGATTCCTAAGACGTCAGTAAGGGGCATGCATAAGTGCACTAGTGTGCCTCTCGTCCTCTGTCCTATTGTCTCCTATATCTGATATATTATATCTACTATTCTTCTATTCTAATCTTCTTATACTACTCTCATATTATCCTTCTATTCTCTATTTGATATATTCTATTCCCAAATTTTCACTTCTATTCTTTCTCTAATATATTTTACTCGAGTATAACCTCTATAACCTTAATTGTGTATTGTTGTGTATTGGACAAAATAAATAAATAAAAATAAATTATAAAAAGCTGGAAAAATGAACAAGGAGAAAAAAATTGTTCTACTTGTTTTTAACCATATTAAGATACTGTATATTGTAAATCTTTTGGACTAAACCTGCTTTTTGTGGCATAGCTAGATAATAGGGCTTTTTGAATTTTGTGCAGACATTTTATTTATGTATACATAAAATGTAGTCAAAGTAATAATTAACTTTAAATTAATTTCCTGATGTAGTTGAATTATATGGTTTATATATTAAGTACCCATAGTTTTTTGTTTTATTGTTTTTAGTCACCTGCTTCTCCTACTTCATTCTTTTACCTTCATCCTTCTGAAATTACTTATCAACCATTGGAAATTGCACAAGATGGTGGATGTGTCCCTCCTCCTCTCTCCCTAATGGAAGCTGCAGTTCCAGAGGTATTTATATTTAGTAAAGCATTTGTATCTGCTCTGTTCAATTTATGATATTTAGATTATTTTTTCCAGATAATTCAAGTTTAAAATAGGAGAGTTTATTTGATTAATTGAGAATACATCAAAGGGGATTTGCGAGGCAGGAGAAAGGTGCATTTGAAATTCCAGATTGTCTATCTTCTGGTAAATATTAACTCTTATTTTAAGTTAGATAATGTGTTTTCCACCAGGGGGCAGGATTAGCTTTATTATGAATTTGTGCCCTTCTGTAGCATTCTCTTAAAATGGACAACTACTATTCATCAGTACTAAGTAAAGTAAAAAAAGCAGCATATGTTAAAGGTATTTTTCTTTGTTTGAGGGAGGGTTACCATATTTTTCGGTGTATAAGATGCACCTAGATTTTAGAGGAGGAAAACAAGGGGGAAAGTATTCTGAACCAAATGGTGTAGTATTATATTGTTAAATAAAATACCAGTGTAGCAGAATACTTTTTACAACAATGTATATTTTTTAAAACCATGTACATTTTTTACAAACTAACTTGTGGAGTTCAACTCCCAGAATTCCTCCACCAGTCATGCTAACTCAGAAATGGGAAATGAAGTGCACAAGCCTTAAACTTGCCAGGTTTGAAGAGCCTTGCCCTCCTAACCTCTAACTCGGGTCTTAAAGGTCAACTTGTCTCAAATATGTCAAGTTTGAAGGGTTAGGAGTGCAAGGGTCTTCAAACCTGGCAGGAGTAAGGCTCAGAGGTGAAAATCAGAACAAACATCGCCTCAGAGAGTTTAGGAATTTATTTGCTGTCCATCTTGTATCTAATGTCTTTGGGTAGAATCTAGAGTCTTTACCTACCTTGTCTTCATGTCATTGTGGCTGCCTGGGGCCTCTGGCTGGCAGGGACAAGGCGGGCGTGCCGCCTGAGTTAGCCGGTCCTGGTGCAGGCGCGGCAGCAACTGCTAAGGCAGCTCCAGCGGCTTCCCTTCAAGGAGCAGCAGCACTGGAAATGTCACATCCACACCACAGGCCTCTGCCGCCGCCAGCGAATCTGAATAGGTGGCGAACAGGCCCTGAAGGGGCAGAGCCGTTGTTGTTGAGTGGCGGGCTCAGCTCAGTCGAGCGGCTGTGGCAGGTGCCGCTTCTCTCGGAGTGAAGCTGCCTCATCCGGTCCTGATCGTCCGGCGCAAAGGTGCTCAGCTCCATCAGCCTCCACCCCAATCAACCACCTTCAGGGGCGCCTTTGGGAGAATGCAGCGGTTGGCGAAAGGCGCTCCAAGCGAAGCTGACTCAGCGGGGGAGAGGCGCCACCTGCCCAGCATCTGCTACAGCCACTCACCCAAGCCGAACCTGCCAACCAACAACATGGCGCCAGTGCAGATGATGGCTCTCCTTCAGGACCTGTTCGCCGACCTCCTCAGCCTCACAATTTGGTGACGGGGGCCTGGGGCATGGACATGACATTCCCGGTGCTGCTGCTCCTCGAAGGGAAGCCGCTGGAGCTGCCTCAGCAGTTGCTACCACTGCCTCTGCGAGGACTGGCTAACTCGGGTAGCGCACCCGCCTTGTCCAGCTAACCGGAGGCCCCGGAAAGCTGCCTGGAAAACAAGGCTTTGCTGCTAGTGCTTAACGTGGTATGGGGTGGAGCTGCTCACCTGAGCCGCTTTTCAGCCTGCCGGGAGGGCTCCTCGGCCAATGCCCGCTGTCTCCCATGGGGAGAGAAGCTCGGGAATTCTGCAGCTTGCATCCTCTGCTCCAAACTCCTGGTACTCCGCTCATCCCCTGCCTGGCAGCCTCAGCAACATTTTTTAGGTAAAAGGGTGCATCTTATACACCGAAAAATACAGTGTGGGCAAATGACACAGATTTGCTGCTCAGTTTACTGATTGCAGTTTCTTTGCCATGAAAAATTTGGAGGGAACTGTTTAAAATTAAGCCTACTCATTTATCTTTTTTTCAGTATAGGACATTGTGTTTTTTTATTACCACTTCTCAATTTAATTTTTATTACTACTCCAGATCACCAGTAGTCTATAAACTAGCTTTTATTTTATAGAATTCGACACATTTTGAAAGCTTATATATATCCATTCTTGTTTTTGGAAGGACCATTATCAATACAGAGGGGCGTGGAATCTGCAAATTATCAACAAGTGTGCCCATTAATGAGATACTGTTCATTAGGATTTGTTTGTACAGTGATCCCTCGAGTATCGCGAGGGTTACGTTCCAAGACCCCTCGCGATACTCGATTTTTCGCAATATAGTGGTGCGGAAGTAAAAACACCATCTGCGCATGCGCGCCCTTTTTTCCATGGCCGCGCATGCGCAGATGGTGTTTTTACTTCCGCACCTGGCCCAGGGAAGGTTCCTTCCACCGCCCAGCAGCGATCTTCGGCTCCTCGCTGCTGCCACGCCCGCCGCTTGTCCGCCGCTTGTCCGCCGGCCGCTTGTCCGCCCGCCGCCTGCCTGCCCGCCCGCCTGCCCGCCTGCCCGCCACTCAGTGCACGAGAGAGGGAAAGTGAGAAAAAGAGGGAGAGCAAGAGGGGGAGAGATAGAGAAAGAGAGAGAAGGAAAGAAAGAAAGAGATGAGAAAGGAAGGAAGAGAGTGAGAGAGAGGAAGAAAGAGAGAGAGAGAAGAGTGGAGTATTTTTTAATTAACATTTTCTGAAAAATCGCGATATAGCGTTTCGCAAAGATCGAGATCGCGAAACTCGAGGGATCACTGTACTTTGGTTTTTATATTTATTTGTGTGCTATACACTACATGACCCCGTGTAGAAGGTTGCTTTTACAAAAGGTAGATCAAAAAAAAGAGACAGGAGAAGGAAGGATGAGGGAGAAAGAAAGAAGGGGAGAGAGGGAGAGAGAAAGGGAGGGGAGGGAAGGATGGAAGGGAGAGAAAGAAAGAGAAAAGAGAGAGAAAGGGAAAGAAAGAAAGAGGAAGGAAGAGAGAGAGAGAGGGAAAGAAAATGAAAATCTAGTTTGAAACTAGCTCAACTATTTAAGTGGCATTTTGATATTGATAGTTGGCCCATTCCGAAGTCACTGTTAAAGACACGCGGTATTTTATTTTGAAATTCTCTGGGGCAAAATATGGTGGTTTTTTTAAAAACCAAAATTTATTTACTGCAGATTAAGATCAGCAAAACAAAATCATCCAATTTCTTAATATACTTTAATTTTCATGTCTCTCAGTTGCGTAAAAATCTTTGGTAGCTTATAATTAAAAAGAATAACAAATATTAAAAGAAAAACGCAGGCTACTGAAAAACAACATGGTTTCTTCCCTTTGGTAGAAATTTGAGGAGGGATGGTTGATTATTAAATATGGATTGACTATTCAATGATAGTAAAAGATATATTTAGATGTTGTTTAATATTAGGATGTATTAATTTGTAAAATTGGATTAGAATTTTAGAACTGTATAGAATTACATAGTTAAAATTTATGGAAGATACATAGGATAAATAAGGGGTTTATGATATGTACTGTATGATTTTATGACTTTGCATTATGAATTTAAAATATACTTGGAAATGAAGATGATTGATGAAAGTTAATAATAGTAAATGCTATGTGCCTGAAAATTAATTGATCTTGGAAATATTGAATTAAATTATAGAAAAGTAAATATGGAATTATATTAATTGATGCATTGGTGTTCAGATAGATTTTCATCGTATTATTAGATTACTATAATACTATCATAAATATTTAAGAAGTGAAGATTTTAAAGCATGGATTTATTAATAGTTGTGTTTTTGGTTTTACTGGTTGTTTTAGTTTTAAAAGTAATAGATTTTGGTTTTGTTTTATTATTAATTTCTTTGAATAAAGAAGAAGGGAAAATTTTTTTTCCTAATTAGGAAAAAATTGTATAAGGTTTTTTTTGTTTCTTTTAAGAAGAATGTATAAGAAGGAGGAGTAGGCATGACGGCCTATCTGGATTTATAAGAGGATAATGATATTAATTGAAATATAAAATAACAGAATAACATAGTGGGAAGGGACCTTCTTCTGCCCCAGCTCCGAGCCCCAAATTATCATGCAATAAGTTGTCTTGGGTGACATCTGTGAAAAAAAATCAGGCACTCAGGCATGAAAATGTATTTATTTATTCATACATACATACATTTATACATTTATTTATACTTCTATGCCACCCAGTCCCAAAGGGACTGCCACTCAGACACTATACTTTTCCGCCCACACCGGAAAAAAATTAGAGGGAACATTGGTAGTGAGCCCAGACTAACAGGGTTCTCTGAGCATGGAGAAAGTGACAAGATTATCTATTTGAGCACTAGAAGTTAACTGCTCACATGCAAATCTGCAGAAACTACAGAGGACCTATGGGTGACTTCCTAGTAGAGAGCCTTGGAGTTGAGGAAGAAAAAATGCTCACAACTTCAAATGAAACCTGCCTAAAGGACACTCAGTTTATCTACTTCACTATCACTAACTTTGTAAAGGAGAATAAATTTCACAGTAAAAGTAAATGACTAGTTTAGGAAATAAAATTTATGAAAAATAAAAGATAAATAAAAGCAGATGATGAATGGACATGTATCAATAAGGGAAGTCTATGATGCTATAAAATAAGGAAAGCTGAGATGGATTGCCCACCTCCTATTATAAATGTTTTGAAGATGAAATGTTGCAACCACTTCCCTTTTTGAAAGCTGGACATGAAATACAGCGTTAATTCACAAAGAATGTCAGGACTGAACCTTAGCAGAAAATTATCAGCAAATATTATTAAATAATTATTATAAAATATTTACAATGATTTTAGCTGAAAGGTTGAAAAGTATTCTGCAAGATTTTACACATGAACACCTGTGTTGCTTTTTTGCCTAAAAGTCAGTGAAGAGATAATATTAGCAATATTTTTAATATTTCAGAATTTTTGCAACATCATAATGAAAATAATCTACATTGATATTTTTTGGGTGCAGGGAGACCTTTGTTGACTATAATTGTTGATTTCAAACTGTATTTTGCAAGCAGTGATTTGATTTGGCTGAATGAGTGGGTAAACTGAAAATCCAATTGTGGTTGTTAATATATTGAAAATATATTTAATTCTAAAAAGAAGTTGAGATATTTGTTTGCCTATCAGCCATATACAGATCATGGAGTTCAAGCAGCATATCACCAAGTTTATGCTCCAAGTGCCATAGCCATGCCAGCCCCTGTGATGCAACCGGAGACGATTAAAGTAAGGCTTCTAATTTTTTGTACCAGTTGATGTGTTTTCGAAATCAGGAAAAACTCAACTTGAAAAGGTTATTGCAAAAAAGGGGGAGGAACATACCTTCTTCTCTAAACAAAAAAATAGGTTGGGGTTGGATCCAGATTTAATAAATGGAAAGCTCTTGCTATTTAGGCATAGTTTGTTAGAGCAGGTTTCACCAACATTTTGGATCTCGGATCACTAAATTCATAATTTTAAATCCCACAGTCCACTAATATGATTTTTTAAAAAGATAAGTAGTATTTAGTATAATATAATAAATGCAAATAATTTTTCTGTGGACCACCAAATTTTTTCGCAGACCACCAATGGTCCAAGGATCACTGGTTAGTGACCACTGCCTGAGAGGTATTCTGCTAGTAAAAGAGAAGCATCTTTCCAGAAATCTATTATCATCTGCCTAGCAATATATCATCTGCCTAGCAACATTTTCTTGTGGGTGATTCGACCGTTAGAGGTGTTGATTTGGGACAGAGCAAGGATGTGGTGAAGGTGCTGAGGTGTCTCCCAGGGGCCACTGCCAGCAGGGACAGGAGGCGGATTACAAACATTGTTAAGACTGCGAGTAAAGGTAATAACGTTGATGTGGTGGTGCATCTTGGCACAAATGATTTGTCCCAGAGAAATGTTAATGTAGTAAAAAGAGATTTTCAATGTCTAAGTGTGGAGCTGGGTAAGATAACTGATTCAGTGACTTTCTCAGAGGTGTTACCGGTTTGTGGCCAAGAGGATAAAACAACGTGTATCAGAGAGTTTAATGTGTGGTTAAGGCAGTGGTGTAAGGCTGAAGGTTTTGGCTATGTAAGTCATGATGTCAGTAGGTGGTCTAATTGGGAGTTGTTTAAGAGGGATGGTTTGCATCCATCATACAGAGGTACCCAGGTGCTCGGTGAGGAATTCAGAACTTTTTTGGACAGGCATTTAAACTAGGTAAAGGGGACAGAGATGTAACTGATGTGGGTGATTTCTGTCCCCGACCAATGAGGATAAAGCAGTTTTTGGAAGCTTATGAAAAGGGAGCTGCAAATAATATAGATGTAGTTCTTGATGATAAGGGGCAAACTAATAACGAAAATAATGTTCTTCGGGTAATGTGCACAAATGCTCGAAGCTTGAGCAACAAGCTCTGTGAATTAATGGCCATAATATCTAGAGATAATTTGGACCTGGTTGCCATAACTGAGACATGGTTTAAGGATTCTAATGAATGGGAAATATCCATACCAGGATATATACTGTATAGGAAGGATAGAATAGAGAGAAGGGGAGGTGGAGTAGCCATTTATATTAAAGAAAGTCTAAAAACAACACTAATTCAAAATACGTGTCAAGATCTAGAGACTCTCTAGATTTGCATGCAAAATAAAGAAGGTTCTGTCATTAGAATTGGGGTGATCTATAGGCCTCCAGGGCAATCCGAGGAATATGACAACAAGATGGTGGATGAAATTACCCAAATGGCAGTAAAGGGAGATATTGTGGTTATGGGTGATTTCAACATGCCTGATGTTGACTGGAATATCCCCAGTGCCCTTACATGCAAAAGTAAGAATATAGTAGAGGCCTTTACAGGAGCAGCTCTGGCACAGCTGGTTAAGACACCAACTAGAGGGGAGAATATTCTAGGTTTAGTTTTTACGAATGGGAATTGGGTTTCAGATGTCAAGGTGGGAGAAAATTTAGATTGCAGTGACCATCTATGTTTGTGGTTTGATGTAAAAACTCATTGTGAGCAATCCTATAATGCAACCAAAGTATTGGATTTCAGAAAAACAAATTTTAATGCAATGGGAGAATATTTAGATAATGAATTAAAGGAGAGGGATAAAATGGCAGGAGCGAGCATCCCGTGGACTGTATTAAAAAAGGCCATCTTAAAAGCCACTGGACTGTATGTAAGACAAATAACTAAAGGTAAAAGGAAGAAGAAACCGCTATGGTTTAGCAATGATGTAAGGGCTATAGTCAATGAAAAAAAGGCTGCCTATAGGAGGTATAAAGAGTCTGGAAGTATAGCTGATAGGGAGGTATATAAAATGAGACAGAAGGAGGCGAAACAGATAATATATGCTGCTAAAGCCTCAAAAGAGGAAGAAATTGCCAAATCTGTAAAGAAGGGGGATAAAACCTTCTTCAGATATATTAATGATAAGAAGAAGAAAAACTGCGGCATCACGAAGCTTAGTACCGGGAATAATACATGCATTAATGGGAATAAGGAGATCGCTGACCATTTCAATAACTACTTCTGTTCAGTTTTCTCAAAAGACACATTACAAAATAATACTATAGAGGGATATAGCATTGCTTCCAGCTGCACGGATTCAGCTCCAGTGATCTTAGAAGCTGATGTCTTAGAAGAACTTGAACGATTAAAGATAAATAAGGCAATGGGTCCAGATGGCATCCACCCCAGAGTTCTTAAAGAACTCAGATCTGTCATTACTACCCCCCTGACTGATTTGTTTAACCAATCCTTGTTAACAGGAGAAGTTCCTGAGGATTGGAGAATGGCCAGTGTTGTGCCTATTCACAAGAAGGGCAGTAGAGAAGAAGCTGGTAACTACAGGCCAGTTAGCTTGACATCAGTTGTAGTTAAAATGATGGAGACTCTACTCAAAAAGAGGATAAATCAGCACCTAAAAAACAATAACTTATTGGACCCAAATCAGCATGGCTTTACTGAAGGCAAATCATGTCAGACTAATCTCATTGATTTCTTTGACTATGTCACAAAGGTGTTGGATGAAGGTGGTGCCGTGGATATTGCCTACCTGGACTTCAGCAAAGCCTTTGATACGGTTCCACATAAAGAGCTGATAGATAAATTAGTGAAGATTGGACTTAATCCCTGGATAGTTCAATGGATTTGCAGCTGGCTGAAGCATAGACATCAGAGAGTTATTGTTAATGGCGAGTATTCTGAGCAGAGTCAGGTTACAAGCGGTGTGCCACAAGGGTCTGTTCTGGGTCCTATTCTTTTTAATATGTTTGTGAGTGACATAGGGGAAGGTTTGGTAGGGAAGGTTTGCCTATTTGCCGATGACTCTAAAGTGTGCAATAGGGTTGATATTCCTGGAGGCGTCTGTAATATGGTAAATGATTTAGCTTTACTAGATAAATGGTCTAAGCAATGGAAACTGCAGTTTAATGTTTCCAAATGTAAAATAATGCACTTGGGGAAAAGGAATCCTCAATCTGAGTATTGTATTGGCAGTTCTGTGTTGGCAAATACTTCAAAAGAAAAGGATTTAGGGGTAGTGATTTCTGACAGTCTCAAAATGGGTGAACAGTGCAGTCAGGCGGTAGGGAAAGCAAGTAGGATGCTTGGCTGCATAGCTAGAGGTATAACAAGCAGGAAGAGGGAGATTATGATCCCACTATATAGAATGCTGGTGAGACCACATTTGGAATACTGTGTTCAGTTCTGGAGACCTCACCTACAAAAAGATATTGACAAAATTGAACGGGTCCAAAGACGGGCTACAAGAATGGTGGAAGGTCTTAAGCATAAAACGTATCAGGAAAGACTTAATGAACTCAATCTGTATAGTCTGGAGGACAGAAGGAAAAGGGGGGACATGATCGAAACATTTAAATATATTAAAGGGTTAAATAAGGTCCAGAAGGGAAGTGTTTTTAATAGGAAAGTGAACACAAGAACAAGGGGACACAATCTGAAGTTAGTTGGGGGAAAGATCAAAAGCAACATGAGAAAATATTATTTTACTGAAAGAGTAGTAGATCCTTGGAACAAACTTCCAGCAGACGTGGTAGATAAATCCACAGTAACTGAATTTAAACATGCCTGGGATAAACATATATCCATCCTAAGATAAAATACAGGAAATAGTATAAGGGCAGACTAGATGGACCATGAGGTCTTTTTCTGCCGTCAGACTTCTATGTTTCTATGTTTCTATTTTAACGTCCTTCTCTTTTATTCTGCTAATCAAAGCAAGTTTTTAGAGAATGCAGGGAATCCACAAAAAAATCTGCCTCCTTTATTGTCACATATATTTGCTTTTTCTTTGACCCTTTAAAAGGCTAGCTATGTGGTACAAAAATTATACTATATCTTCTTCCTCCTTAAGCAATGTATAAATTCTCACAATGATATCAGTCTGATATTTTAAGCAAGATTTCTGTGCTCTGATTCTTGAGTGTCTGTGCAAGTATACTTTGTATACAGGATAGCTCGCTGTTGATTCTGATCCTTTTAATTAACTTGTACAGTTATATTACTGTGCATTAGTTACTAGTATTATCACATCAAATTTTATATATATATTGTCACATTATGTTTCTCCTGAGCTATAATCGCTCTTTAATGCTATATCCTCTGGGGATTGATGTAGAAAGCTGAGGTTTTGAGTGGCACCACCTACTGTTTAGTTTTCTGTGGAATTCAATTGCCTTTTGCATTCCGCTTGATTGACCCCAGTTCTTGACTGAATGTATGGTTCTGGACCTTTATCACCCCCCTTTTCTTAATTTAATGCCATCCTGATAAAGACTGGCAAGTTATATGCCAAATATTTACTTTCCAGGCTTTGAAGATGTAGCCGGCCTTTTCCCAAATGTTCTTTTTGAAGGTGGAACAGGTCATTTTGGTAGAATCCAAGTCCTGTCTCTGTATTAATTTAGGTAGCGATTTGTAAATACTGTACTTGCTAATAAATTATTTTGATTTAACTTCTGTTCTCTTTCTCTGGTACCTGTTTTTTCTTTTAGGATCTCTTTATTTTTCCAGTTATTCACAAATACTGTATATCAATCATAATAGATTTCTTTCTTCTTGTCTTGCCTTGAGTCTTGTCATGCTTGGAATCCTTTTTGAGTCCACATGTCTCATGTTTGCATATGTAATTTATATCTTTCTTACTGTAATTATCTTTTAAATAAAAAACATTTGATGATGGTGCTAGTTTTTGAAATCATTAGATTTATCCTTGCTTTTAAGTTCAATTTTTTAAAAGATAACTGAGATTGGGAACAGTTTTTGGCCTCTCTTTTTTATCTTGCAAAATTTTGAATTATACTCTTGGGGTTTTTTTTTCTCCCATTCCATATAAAAGAATTAATTGATCTTTGTCAATCCTGAATTTATTTATCCAGAAGTCAAGGAGCTATTTGAAATAAGAAATTTACATTTGTTATTACATTCATTTTTATTAATGCCTTAAGTCCTAGCCAGAATTTTTTTTAAAAAAATTCACCTAAATATAATTTTGTTTTATTTTTTTCCCATAGTTTATTGAAATTGTTTTGAAATAAGATTTTGTTATAACTGTCAAATGTAGTCATAAATGTTTCATTGGAACTTATGTTATCTCACAGTCTGATTTTTTTAATGAAGTTTCTTCCTTAGAAGTCAGTGCTTTACTGTTATCTTTGGGTTTTCTTTAATTAATTTTAGGAAAAGCAACCCAAATCTTTAATTAATTTCACTACCTACTTTATGGAGTTATGTAGTTTTGTGATTCATAATAGTGCTTCATCTGCATAAACTTTCATCTTGTATCCTTGATTTATGAAGAATAAAAACTATGTGGATGAATTACAAAGGATCTCCAAAAATAAAAATTAAGATTTTCAGAGCAATTACAATAGTAAAAGCAAGAAAATTTCCTTTTCTTGTGACTTTGTTAATGGAAAAATTTACAGAATGTTCCATTGACTATAAAAAAAAGCTCTGTTTCAAAGGGTAAATAAGTATTACTGTGCTATTCATTAGTTTGCTTACTTTGGAAATCATATATTTCTACAACACTGAAGAAAGCTAATAAATGTAAAATAACCAGTCTGTGTAATAAAAAGTTGAGATTAAGTTTGAACTAAATCTGAACTAAAGATGCCAGCATTCAATTTATTTTTGATAGTAGTTTATCAAAGTAAAGAAATGAATTTAGTTAATGGGATTGTTTACACCATGTTGTAAATTATTATCTTTATTTTCAGGTTGTATTTATATTTGTTCATTTTCCTTTTGGAAACGTTCTTTTTTTAAAAAAATAAGCAGATTTAGTAGAATTTCATGCTTTTATTTAAACTGTATTACAGAATAAAGCTGTGTGGTTGTATGAATGTGAGTTTGTTTGTTTTTTAAGGAAGCCAGGATACATTCAGTAAGAAGAAATTTTTCTCATCCGTCATCTATGAGTTTGAAGCCTCGATATGCACGGACTCCTCATTTTCATCCTAGAAAAGATTACAGATCAGATGACAGTATGCTCAATACTTCTTCCTCTACAGACTCTGTTAAATAAAATGTTAGGTATCTACCAAATATATTAACACGTAAAGGTATGTAATTTTATAGCATCTTATATTTGCTGAATACAAAATTCCTCTCTTGTGTAAGGGTATTAAAAAGTCCTTAGACTATCCACTGCAGGATAAAAATCATGGTTACTGTTATCAATTGGTATACTACTATGGTGACACAGACCAATAATTTGTAATATGCAGACGTGCATATATTGCTTGTTTTAAAACCAGCATCTTTATATTACAAGACGAGCCTAGCATTTATCTTCATCTGATAAATTACAAGGGTGATGTAATAAAACAACAAAAACATTTTTGTCAGACTGAAATCTAGTGAATATCAAATTCACATTATTTTATTCAATATTTCCATTTCAGTTCAATTTATTTTATATATTTTAAAAAATATATTTTTACATCTTGAAATTGATTTCAGTAAGTTGAAAGATAATTTAAGATTTTTAAAGTCCTGCTTAAAAAAACTATAGGACTGTCAGCTTATATATACATAACATTCTGATTTTTATGGCTGATAATTTTCTTAAAATTCTAAACATTATGCATATATGTATTTTGTTTAATTTTGAGATTATAACAGGCATAAGTAATACTGCATACACTTAGATAAAGCTTTCCCCCTGTTTAAGTGCAGAATCAAATAAGATCTCTGCCTATATCATGTCTAGTGTATTTCTCTACACTATATTACACAACACTACACAGATCAGAAAAGTTTGCTTATTCCTTTTTCTAGTAAATTTTTATTACAATTTCTCAAACTTAATATAGCAGAATAAATAAACATGAAGCACTTAATTACTATGGAAGCCCATTCTCGTAATTAACAGTCAAATATTTTTCCATTATTTTCCAATTTTAACTGAAATATTTTTCATATTTTAATAGGTTTAGTCAGTTTTAAAGCTATTTTTGTAATTGGAAATTTTTATTTATTAATACTTTTTAAAGGATTTTAAAGCAAATGTACTTATGTCAGCAGCATTTAAGTAATTTATTTTGAAATTCCTTTTCTGCTTCAGATTATATTTGGATGCCTATATGCAATAAATAGCTAGAGGGTTTTTTAGTATATATTCAGACTCTGAACACTTTTCTAGTAACATTAATAAACTGGTGTGCACCTTTATGACAAAAGATCAACTGGAAAAATATTTTATACCTTTTGTATAAATGTTTATGATAACAGATCTTAGTAGTTTTATGTCAAATATAAATAATTTGAATTGTTGAAAATACCATACTAATGTTTGTGTTTTGATACTTGCAGAAGTTTTAAAATATATATAAAGATGTTGACATCTCTTGAAACGGCTTTATATATATATGAAAGGATTTTCTCAGTTGTAAATATTGTTGTAAACAATATAGAAATAGACATGAAAAGGCCATGTGTTCTGTTATTATGGTCTTATTACTTACTATCATGAAACATCCAAGTAGTCAGGGTTAATTTTAAATCCTTTGCTTGGGTTCCCATTTTTTTTCTTTGTAGAATATAAAAATAAAATGTTGATCTTCTGAATATCCAAGGAAGCACTTGGAAAACAATATACTTGAAATTCTTTTTTCCAAATATTGTGTTACAGTTATTGATATGCCTATCAGGTAAGATAATACATATTTCCCACATGAATTAATTCTACATAAAAGAACAGTAAAAACATCAAGTTTGTTTCATATTTGGCCAAAAGTTTATTTATGCCATTAAATATAATAACAGAAATAATTAATAAGCAGGTCCCAAATGTTTTAAGTGTATTATGTCCAAAAGTATTAAAACTATCTTCTTTAATTTGGTTCTATAATGGACTATCACAATTCTTGTCAAAATGCATGAGCGTTTTTCATAGACTTCACACATCACAGAGCTTGGAATACTACCTGGGCAAAACTATATTACTGTTCTATTTCTTATTATGTTTCTCCATAAAAAAACAGTAGTTCCTGAGTATGTTTAATATTCAGACATCTGTATGCTACTTAAAAGGCTAGATTTATAATATTTTAATACACGGGACTTACATTTTTCTGTTCAAATGTTTATTAAGAATACAAAGTAGAATCATTCTAGCCATGGATTTAGAGATGATTTATTTAAATAATATGTCGATATGATTCTCCATATTTTGAGAAAAAGAGTGCTATAATGTTGAATAAACAGGAAATTCCTGTTACTGGAAAAATGGCCTGTTTTGAAATTTGGGGAAAAAATGAACACGAAATATTACCTTATGAACCAGAAAAATGCTGAGCTTAATAAATCATCTGACCTACCACTTCAATTTTTCTTTATGCTTTCAATATCCTAAAAAATCCATTTAATAAATTACTCAACAAATACATTCTATCTGACCTTACTCTTAAATAACAGAACACATGGCTTTGCAATATATATATTTACCTATATCTAAGCAGAGTTTTACAATGCAAGTTTGTAGTAATACGTGGTTCTAAGTGTTAAATAAAATAAAATAGTAATTTCAGGGGTTTAAAATATTTTTTGTAGAGTAGCAACTTTTAAAAAACAAGTGACAAGTTGTTTCAATAAAATATGTATGTCTACTGTGGAAATTTATTTTTATAATGTCATTTCTTTATTATTGTAAAAGTCTATTTTTAAACAGTATTATTATATGTAAGAAACTTGAAAAAGTACCTTTTGAGCTTCAAAACAAGAAGGTGCTTTTCAAATGGTTGATACAATATTATTCTAAAAATACCTTTAACATGGCAGTTACAAGTGGGCTTTAGGATTATATTTTATAATATAGGGATATATTCCCAGGCATGTATATATCATCATAAGAAGCCTTTCATAAACATTATAAATCATAACCAATATTTTTTTAAATGCTTGCCTAGCCATAGCAGTAATATTATGCCTAAACTGATAAAAGTGTCTTCATTGCACTACAGTGTATGCATTATACTACAGCCTTAAAGGAAATGGATGCACAGAAAAGTGTTATCAGTATTGAAAGTTTTGTAAGCCAATTAACTGAACACTTTCTGTAGCCATTAGTCAATTTCAGGTACAAAGGTAGTGCACAGAAGATTATACTATTTTTTTTGTCTTTCCAAATAGACATAATCCTCAGCATTACATATTAAAGCAACAAGGGGAGCTAAGCAGGTTCATTTATTAAAGACCTGTTAAAGCTTTCTCTCTTTTTTTTGTACACACAGAGAGGAGTAAGCAGTTCTGTTAATAAATACTGTAAAAGGTCCTTGTACAGGCACACTAAATCTATGCTGGACTGGATTGTTTCGTGAATGTACTGTATAATAAATACAAACTAATATATCAGTTCCTGTACATTGCAACTTTTAATTAAAGTAGTTTTGTAATAAAGGTTTATCACAATCTGTATTTACTGTTGGTGATTCTTTTTTTTCTTTTCTTTTTTAAAGAAAAAACATTTGCATAAAATAAAACAAAAGTCAGCTAGAGGATTTTTTCTTTAAAAAGAGCCTTGGTGGTACAGTGGTTAGAGTGCAGTACTTCAAGCTACTTCTGCTGATCACCAGCTGCCAGCAGTTTGGCATATCCAATCTGAGTAGGCTCAAGGTTGAGTCAGCCTTCTATCCTTCCAAGGTCGATAAAATGAGGATCCAGATAGTTGGGGGCAATATGCTTACTCTCTGTAAACTGTTTAGAGAGATCTGTAAAGCACTATGAAGTGGTATATAATTCTAAATGCTACTGCTACTGCTATTCAATTTTTTTCAATGAAAAAGCAGAAACCAGCAAAGGGGCATAGCCGGCAGTGAGAAATCCTGGAGTTTGATTTTTAACTTCTCCTTCCAGAAATGTTGAGCAAGAAAAGCAAATACAGGTAGTCTTCAACTTACAACAGTTAATTTAGTGATCGTTCGAAGTTACAACATTACTGAACAAACTGACTTATGACCATTTTTCACACTTATGATGTTGCAGCATCCCCATGGTCATATGATTTACATTTAGATGCTTGACAAGTGACTCACATTTATGATGGTTGTAGTGACCCAGGTGATGTGATCCTGTTTTGTGACATGACGAACAGTCAATAGAGAAAACATTCACTTAATTGTGTTACTAATTTAAGAACTGCAGTGATTCACTTAACAAATGTGGTGAGAAAAGTTGTAAAATGAGGCAAAACTCACTTAACAAATTTCTCACACAGCAACATAAATTTTGGGCTTAACTGGTTGCAAGTTGAAGACTACCTGTATAGTCATTATATCTTTCCTAGATACTTTTCATTGTGGTCTCTGTAAAACAAACTTCTTAATTTGTGAATTTCTTCGTGTCACGTTCCATCTAGAACATTCTAGAGCTTTGAAATACTTGGCCACATCATGCTCTCTATGTATACCATATAGTTAAGTGTAACTTATGTCAAACTACAACAGCATTAATATTTTACCCTAGCTCTGATTTCCTTTAAATACTGTCTTATTTTTTTTAAATTTCATGTTTTTTAAAAACATCTTAGCTTGACGTCAAATGAAAACATTGTATTGTTTGAAAATCATTACTCAAGAAACCATTGTCTTCTGCCATAATCTATCCAGACTTCAACCGTATTGTCTTAAAGGTCACATTTCACAAGTATCAGCATTACAGGAGCAAATTTTACTCATAAGACAGGCCTCCACAAGTCTTTATTTTGGAGAAGGTCAGTCAATAGACTCAAGGTCTACCAGTCATTTATTAAACACACTTATTGCAATTAGCCATCTCATTTGTGAGCAATTTTCTGGAAACAAACCCTTGATTTTAAAGGGTTCATCTCTTTAAATCTTAACTGAAATTTAATTGACAACGGATATATTGCCCAATAAGGGCTCAAACTTTCTAGCTAAATGGCCTTGCCTGATTTCAACAAGGGAAAAAAGAGGGAGGAAAAAGATAAAGGCATCTACAACAGCCTTGAGTTCCTCACCATATCAGCCTTCTCAGTTCTGCTGAAGTTAATTCTATAAATTCCAATCTATGTGTCTAATTTTTATCAATTCCTCTTCATTTGACTTGAAATTGGGGAAGATTCAGGAGATGCTGGACAGCTTTTGGTAATATTGCTATTCTGTCTTCCAGGTTTCTATCCTTTAAATTTAAAACATTTCTTTGAGATTTTGCTTTGGCGTTCTAGGATGACAAGGCCTTTTTGCCTAAATATTCATGGTCCCAAATCTCTTTTTCCCAAAGGAGCCCTGGTAGCACAATGGTGAGAATGTAGTATTGCTATCTAACAATGCTGACTGACAGCAGTTCGGCAATTAGATTCTTACCTGCTCAAAGTTGACTCAGCCTTCCATCCTTCCAAGGTTGGTAAAATGAGGATCCAAATTGTTGAAGGCAATGCACTGACTCTGTAAATTGCCTAGAGAGGACTGTAAAGTGTAAGTGCTATTGCTATTATTTTCAAAAGGCAACTGGGCTTTCTTCGTTTTTCCTTGAAGATGGTTCACTTCTCATCCAAGCCTTCAGATCAGTATCTGCAGAGACCTTTTGATCTTGTCCATTTAACAGAGATCACTCCATTCATTGCTTAATGAACTACAGGCCTATCACCACAAAGCTGGTATCAGTTCTTTGAGGTAAGCAAGTTTAGAAAAAAGGCAGGGCAGGAATACTAAGAATGTGTGTATTGCTGTAAAATAGAATTAACACTCCTGAAAATCTATCGAAAGTTTTTCTAAGCTGCTTTCAGCAAACAAAAGTTGGGGTTACCTTAATTTTCTCAGGAAAGTTTTGAGTCTACCTTTAATGGCTTACTCGCTGAGGTTCAACAACCTGGTCCATCATTTAGCACAAGATGTTTCATCAGTCTTCATCTCTTTCCTTCCTGTATTATTATTGAAGAGTTCAAGAAATGTATGGGCCACGCCAGCTACTTTGCCATCACCCTCTTAGTGAAAGTAGAGCATTTCTATTAATTAGGTGCATTAACACCATTAACAATAGCCTGTGCTGATGGATGAGAGAGATTCCAAGACTGCTTAGATTCTCAGGAGCTTTTTCTTCTAAATTGCCTAATAAATAAAGTGAAATGCCAACATTTCTCCTGGAAAACATTCTCCTTAGCTCTATCTCATTTACTAATAGATCACAGGCAGATAGTCCAGATTTTCTCAGGAGGAACCGTAAAATAGTTATGGAATCCCAAGTTGGACCTAGAGAGATGTATGTATTTATTCAATTTCAATAGCCATCCAACTCAGCCAAGTGACTCAATAGTTGTCTATTGTACATTTGTCTCTCATTCTCCCAATATATAGGAAGATGTTAAAAACATTTCTATTCTGCTGAGGATTTGAATACTTTTATGACTTAGTTTGGGATCCATTTATTTTGGATAAATGTTATCTAGAACATGTTAAAGAATGTAATCACATGCTATTGGTGATTGCTATGAAAGAAAGAAAAAATGATTGGTAAGTATTTCTGAACATACACTGAAATGTGTATACTATCAAAAAAGTCTTTCTAATATTTTGCAGGCACTTCTGTATTTTTCTGTGACACATTATATTCTATTTTCCTACACAATGGAACCAAAGTATTCCATAACAGTTTCTCTAATATGGAATCACTCATATGTCTTGTTACTACCAACATCTCCACTTAGTATAGCTACTATAAATCATTCACACTATCTAACTATGTGGAAGGATTTTTCAAAATTAGCTATGTAGATCTGTTGCTAAGTTAAATTTGTCAAAACCAGTGGTGGATTTAGCTGGTTCGCACCAGTCCAGCTGAACTGGCTGTTAATTTTTTGTGTAGTTTGGTGAACCAATTGATTCTACCATTAGCTGGCCCCAACCATGGGAGTTGCCATCATGGTGGCGATGTTGTAGGGGTGTGACTGGGAGCCACACTGATCAGCTGGGAGACAGCAAATGTACCGGCCCCACCAATCAACTGGGAGGCTACACACACACACACACCAGCCCATTTTTGGCCTGGATAGCTTCTTGCAAAATCCTGCAGCAATCACTATTCCCTCACTAACCTGCTTTCCAGCTCTGTTCTCTGGCATTCAGGGCAACAAAAGAAGACCATATGAATACCAGTTTTAAAAAAAGTTCAGTCAGAGATTCCAACTTCGCAAGATCTTTTTTCCCTCTGAGAAGTTAGAAGTTCTGACTGAATTATTTCTAAATTGGTAGTCACCTGGTCTTTTGTTGCCCTGCATGCAGGAGAACAGAGCTGGAAAGCAGGTTAGTGAGGGAATGATGGTTGATCTGGGATGGGGTGGAAGTGACAATTTTGCATTATGATATCTCTGGAATGGGGTGGAAGTAAGGCTTTTGCATTATTGCATTATTAAAATTTGATATAAACCCTAATATTTAACTAATTAAAAAACTACTTTGAATATCTGATTTGCATGTTTTGTAATGATTTGTTTTTGAAAAAAGAAAAATATATTATTAATCTTTGTTTATTACTTTGATTTATACAGGCAACCCTCTGAGTATGTGACTCAGGATAGCTCATTAAAAAAAGTTTACATTTATAATACTGTTCAATTCTACATTGAGCTATATATGATAAAATCAGTAACTAAAATAAAACTAAAACTACCATATAATACACACAGGATCCACCTCTCATTCTAATTCAAGATCTGAAGGAAGAGTTAAATTTTCTGGGACCTCTTAAACGCAGCAAGGGTGTGAGATAAACTTCAAGGGGATTGGTTTCCTAGATCCCATCAGGTGGTACTGCTTAAGAAGCATCTTAGCTCAGTGCATTTTTCCTTTCCTGGCAAAAACTATAGGAAACAGTTCTTTTGATAACCAGCCCTGTTTTATAAAGTGCTTTATAGACACTGACCAACATCCTCAATTGCCTTGGACATTTATTTATTTGATTGATTGATTGATTGATTTTTATGCCGCCCTTCTCCTTAGACTCAGGGTGGCTTACAACATGTTAGCAATAGCACTTTTTAACAGAGCCAGCATATTGCCCCCACAATCCGGGTCCTCCTTTTACCCACCTCGGAAGGATGGAAGGCTGAGTCAACCTTGAGCCGGTGATGAGATTTGAACCGCTTACCTACAGATCTACAGTCAGCTTCAGTGGCCTGCAGTACAGCACTCTACCTGCTGCGCCACCCCGGCTCATTTACATCTAGTGGAAACCAACACAGCTCATAGAGCAATGGTGCTATATGATCATGACAAGGCTTGCTGCATTCTGAATTAGGTGCAGCTTTCACATGTTTTGGGGAGACAAGTTGGACAACCTCATGTATAGCACATTGCAGCAGCCCGTGTGCAAGCTGACCAAAGTATGAATGACTGTCCAAATAATAGCACTAATAGCAGCCAAGTTGGTTTTGTGTGAAGGTCGCTTTAGCCACAGTTGCCATTTATTTCTTGACGAAGAGTAGTGAATCCAAGAAAACTCCAACTGTGGACGAGTCTTGCAGAAAAGAGCCTCAGAAAGCCATCAAGATCCCCTGCACAGTAACTGGCGCAGACTGAATTAAGACCATTTGAAAAAAAAATAGAATAGATAAAATAATTGTAAGCAAATAATAGTTTTTGTGCAATGTGCTACTGCTGATTTATTCTACTATAGCTCTCAAGTGCATCTCAAGTGTGAGAGGCACGAGTGTGTGTGTGTGTTTCCAGAAGAAGAGGGAGATGGGGAGAGAGAAGAGAGAATATAGCTAATTGTAAAACACAATTGCTGGTTAAAATAAATTGATCACTCATTTGGTTATATTAACAATTGTATCTTAAATATAGACGAATTTGTGCACACAAATTCATGCCTCTATGCACATCTTCCCTTTGAGCAGAAACAACAGTGAAGAACAGGATGAAGATTTTATATTACTTAATTTTTATTTATTTATTTTGTCAAGTACGTATTGGTAGTATACAAAAATATAACAATGTTTATATACATGGTTATATTGTACTAATAATAGAGAAACATTAGGACAGGGACGCTAGGCATGTGGTGCACTTAGGCAGGCCCCTTACTGACCTCTTAGGAATCGGGTGAGGTCAACAGTGGATAGTCTAAGGGTAAAGCTTTGGGAGTTTGGTGATGATACTACACAGTCAGGAAGTAAGTTCCATGCATTAACTACTCGGTTGCTAAAGTAGTATTTCCTATAATCGAGATTGGAGCAGTTTACTTTGAGTTTGTATCTGTTGTGTGCCTGTGTATTGTTGTGGTTGAAGCTGAAGTAGTTGTTGACAGGAAGGAGGTTGTAATAGATGATTTTATGTAGTTCTAAGCTTTCTAAACCTAGGATTTTGAGTCTGAATGCATATTCTGTTGCAAGTGGAGAAGTGAAGGGCTCTTCTCGTGAAGTATTTCTGGACGTTTTCTAATGTATTTTTGTCTGAAATGTGGTGTGGGTTCCAGAGAGGTGAGGATTGGTCTGGTGAAAGTTTTGTATGCTGTGGTTAATAGTATTATATTACCGGAGAAGAAATTACGTAGGACTGGTTAACAACTCTTGTAGCCTTTTTGGCAATGTTGTTGCAGTGGGCTTTGGCACGTAGGTCATTTCATATGAGTATTCCAAGGTCTTTTACAGAGTTGTCTGCAAGGTCTTATTTATTTAGCTTATATTTGGTATTCTGATTTTTTTTGCCAATGTATAGGACAGAATATTTTTTGGTTGAGATTTGGAGTTGCCAGATGTTTGACCATTCGGACACAAAGTCAAGATCTTTTTGGAGGGTAGCTGTGTTATCGGTGGTGTTGAAAAGTTTTACATCGTCGGCGAAGAGAACGCAGTTGCTTGCAATATGATTGCAAAGGTCATTTATATAGAGTATGAAGAGTGTTGGTCCTAGTACGCTGCCTTGGGGTATGCCGCTGTTAACAGGAACAGGATTAGATATGGGATAACAGTGCGATAACAGATGAGATAACAGTGTGATGCATAAGGAATGGAAGATGAAGGGAGAAAAGGAACTGGAGGAAAAAGGAAAGAAAGAGGTTCCTGGACTGAGCGAGAGAAACCTGCTAGGATATCACAAACAGAATTTGCTACCTGGAGAAATGGGCCCCACTTCTCCCTAAAGTCATCTTCAAAGGCAAACGATTGCTGCTCACGTCCTTGTTTTTTAAATTTCCTTGTTTAATTTTCAGCAAAGTTATAAACACCCACACATATTCTCAGATGGGGGAAAATTGGCTTCTTAACTAAATATATCATATGCAAAAAGAGTATGCCATGTTGAGCATAATCCCTTTCCATGTGAAAATCAGCCATATTTTTATATCTATTTCATGTATGCTGTTAAGCTACTAACTTTCAAGTCATTTTACTTAACAAAGGAAAAAATAGAAACTATAAACTTTTATGTGTAGTCTAAATTTCTAAATAGTCCTCTGCATTAAATTTCCAGAAGTAAAGTGTGTGTTTGGATATGAGATCCAGAATAAAAAAATAGATCACTGTTGAAAAATAGGCATCCCTCTATTCTTGTATTGGTTTTTAATTTTATGATTCATTGCAGTCAGCCTGATGTTTAGACTGGATTTGGCATTTTTATCCACCTATCAAAAATCTGTGGTAGACAAATGTTTTTGATATTAATAAGAAAAAAACTTTTCTTTTTCCTTCTGTTAGTTTCTAAATTATGGATTATAATAAAGTGTCAGAATTTTATCTCTGTTGAAGAAAATAAATCAGATGCTTTCACAATTGACTGCACTTAGCTCATTCAAATAACTTTTCATAATCATATCAAAATATGTACAGTACCATACATTTTTCTTTATAGCAAGCCAAGAGCATACTTTTTACAGACATCTTAGCACAATGAAGACTTTACACAGAGACTAGAGACCACACCCAGCTCTAAGTTTAGTTTTTTGCACATGCTCAGTAGCACTTTTCCCTCATTAGCTGACTGAGCTACCACATGACTCTCCAAATTCATGAGTATTCCAACATGGTTATTTATTTAGATTAAATACATGGCTGCTCTGAGATAAAATATTCCTGTAAAACTCAAATTCTGTCAGATTCAGGAAGTCAAAAATATTGTATAATTGTTATAAAAACCAATTCAGTTATCACATTATCTAATATCAATCATCAATAATGCTACTGAGAATTTGCTGAATTCCAACACATGGAATTGATGCAAAGCCTCATCATTTGTAATAAAGATTTGTACCCTATTTTCTTGGGGGGGGGGAATTGTTTCTGAAATTGTGAAAGTGCAGTGTTCCAAAATATTTCAGTAGGCCTAAGGGATGTCCAAAGGGAGGAAAAACAGAATAGACCTGTAAAAAAATGAACAACAAATTTGCTGTTTTTCATGGTTATAATCTTTTGTCCAACTGCCATCTTCTGGGGTGACAAAAATCTTTTATCACATTCTGGCTTAACTTGATTATTGCATCTATTTAAAAATGAACACAAATAAAAGTATAATTGTTAAAAACCCAATGCTTCAGCTACTATTTTAGGAAAGTCAAATAAATTTTAAAAGATTGTTTTTACAAAATGTTCCAGAAGTTAGTAATTACTAAGGAACTTTCTCAATACCCAATTTTAAAAATGATATTGAATTACCCTGATCATTGCTCCACTGAATTGTTTTCTAGGCAGTGTAATCATTCCAAACACTATGATTTCACTGCTCTAGTCAAATCTTTATTTTTAATACGGTAACATTATGGGTGCTTTTCCAGCTGTCCTAAGAAAAGGAAGTAAGCAACTAACGCTCACATTTAAAATAGAGTTGAACTGCTTTTCATTTATTTTCCTCCCCTTTGAGATGCCAGAAGCAATTTCCTTTTAAAGTTGACTTCCTTTCTGGAAATGATTTTCTTCACAGACCATGGTGAGGCTCTCTATCCTATTTCTTTGACTCCATTTGCCCATTTTATTTCTTTTACTCGCCAGTGCACTGAAGCAGATCTTCTGACTGTAAGTAACCACGCTAAAGTTTTGCTCTAACTTTATTTTGTTTCTTTGGGGTTTTTTCATCATTATCAGCCAGCTAAGAGAGACAGACAAAGCACTCATTGGTGCCCTCTGCAACAGAACACTATTTAGGGGGCTGGCTGTAAATTGACGTGGCATGGAAAATCTCTGCTCACTTTGTAGCAGTTTGTATTTTTTTGAAAGAGGAGTAGTACTCCCGCTGAATTTGTTGCCTGGTATCCTTAAGAGTGATTGTGCCTTGCGGTAAATATGGAGAGAAAAGTTATCTTTTTTCTAACTTGGGAGCAGAAGATTGGTTGCTGTGTTTGGCTGTTTGGCTAACAGCAATAAAGAGGATCTAAAACAGATTGCTTGTTTTAAACCTGTCTTGTGAGAGAAGCCGATTTTGTGCCTGCAGAGTTTCTTCCTTAGCTTCTCCTTATTCTTCCCCTTATACCCATCCGCCAGATCTTAAGATGGGGTGTGGGCTGAGAAAGTTAGAAGATCCAGATGACAGCAGTCCTGGAAAAATATTTTCAACTCTGAAGAGACCGCAAGTGGAAACAAAAACAGACTCTGCTTATGAGTACATATTACTGGATTTTACTTTAGAAGGTATGTATGAAGTGTTTTAACCTTTCAGAAGAACTTACTGTATAAAAAAAGTTTGATTCATTTTCCTCTACTGCTTATTAAATTAAAAATTTAGAAATGACTATTAAAACATTTCTCTGTCTGTGCTTGTCATACATGGGTATCTCTGAAGATAGTATAGTATACAGTATATCACTTTACAAGACCTTCAGGATTACGGTGGAGCTATAAATAGTAAGTGGAACATTGAAGATATGAAATACAAATATAATAGAACATACTCTTCTTTGTTTTATATTGTTCATGGACATCTGTGCTGTTAGAAACAGACTACCCTGTAGGGCTACTTCCTTCTTTTGTAGGGTGTCTTGTTTCTAACCAACTCCATGTCCCAGAAAGTTGAAAAAATAAACAAACAGTCCCAGATGGCTTCCCACTAAGAACAGGCAGCTCTGTTCTGCGAAAGTTGCTTCTGGGATTTTTTTGAAGAAGTTTTCATAAAGCTATTTATGAACACCAGCTTTTTTTGTGTAGACCTTAGTAGGAATTAATCCCAAACACAACTTGCATATTACAGTCAGCGTCAATATGCTCAGAGTTATAATTTAAACAGAATTATTTTATAATCTATAGGATGCATAATGACCAATATACAGTACCACTGAACTATATACTGTATTAGCTTTTTAACATTTTTATTTGGTTTTGGATGAAACCGCTTTGGTTCATTATGAGGAGAAAAAACAGTAATAGATAGTTACAAAGTTTTATATTTGATTGCCTAAAATTAAATGCAACTATATTAATTATAATTGTGTATTTTGCTTTTGATTTAAATCACACTTCATTTTAAATCCACTTTTATTTTAGATTTAAATATGTATATTTTCAGGGTCATAAAAGTACTTTTATGGAGATTATTTCTTTTAAAAATAACCATATTGCTAATAATTCAAACAACTATTAGCAATTTTATGCACTAACTTTGGTAACTAAGATGATAGATGCCATTTTTCAATCATATATTATAATGAAATAGGCAGTGGGGTCCAAACTTGTCCTCCTATTACTGGAAAACCCTTTCCATTCCTGGCAACTAGTCAAAACTCAATGGAGACTCCTATTGGAGCAAACACGGAGGCAATGAAATCCAGTAGTAGAACCTGAGATGGTAAGGTATGAAGACTCCAGAAACAACATGAGACTTAAATATTTTACTGATGGTGGTGGGAAAGCTGAACAAAACTGCAATAATTATTTGCCAGCTTCTTATACGTCTGACACTTGCTATACATCAGTGTTTTTCAACCAGTGTGCCGTGGCACACTAGTGTGCCGCGAGACATGGTCAGGTGTGCCGCGAAGCTCAGCAAGAGAAAGAAAGAAAGCAAGAGAGAGAGAGAAAGAAAGCAAGAGAGAGAGAAAGAGAGAGAAAGAAAGAAAGAGAGAAAGAGAGAGAGAAAGAGAGAGAGAGAGAGAGAGAGAAAGCAAGAGAGAGAGAGAAAGAAAGCAAGAGAGAGGGAAAGAGAGAGAGAGAGAAAGCAAGAGAGAAAGAGAGAGAGAAAGAGAGAGAGAGAGAAAGAAAGCAAGAGAGAGAGAAAGAAAGCAAGAGAGAGAGAGAAAGAAAGCAAGAGAAAGAGAGGCAGGGAAGGAGGGATAGATAGAAAGAGCAAAAAAGAGAGGGAGGAAGGGAGAAAGAAAGAGGGATGGACAGATAGGGGAAGAAAGGAAGAGAGAGAAAGAGGGAGAGAAATAGAGTGAAAGGGAGGAAGAGAGAGATATAATTTTTTTTGTCCAAACTTTTTTTAGCCCCTCCCATTCTCCCCCCCCGATCTCTCCCCCCCCCTCGCTCAATGTGCCCCATGATTTTGTATATGTAAAAAATGTGCCGCAGCTCAAAAAAGGTTGAAAATCACTGCTATACATTATTTGTTATACTGAGAGGAGAAAATGTTTTGTCATTTATAGATGCAAGCTTCCTATTAAGCACAGAACCTGAGTATACTTCCTTTCTAGTTTGTTTTTTAACACAAGTTCCTATATCACATTATTACAAAGCTTGAAAATAGTTGGACAGTCACTGGTATCAAAAGCAGAGCTTCATATGTGGTAACGCTCCAGTGTCTAAACAAGTACGTAATTCAGATGTGCAATACTGTATATATACGCCAAAATCTATTCTAATGTAAATTTCCATTTTAAAAAACACTTAATAATTTAATAACCCTGTGTTGTTATTGCAACCACAACAAATATAATTTGTTTAACTTTCTCCCTGTACCTGTTATTATAACTATTAATGGTTTAACACTTCCCTTACTGCTATAGTAATAGAAGCCACATGCAATGTTATGTTTTTTGAAGTAGGTTTTTTTTTTAGGAAATTGATTGAAATATTATATCTTTTTCTTTTACAACAGTTCTCTGAAATTATTTGTTAAGTTCTTTTCTGAAATTCCTATTTTTCTTGGATTCGGCATCTCTTCTTGGCAATGTGGAATGAACTTCACACCTTGTGTGACCCTGCTAGGTGTATATACTCTAAGCATCTAATCCTGACTTCTCACATATCCCAGGAGCATTACTCCTACCGCTAGGATGAGGCAGGGCAGCAGAACTTTAGGAAGCGGGTTGTCTTAGTAAATATCTGAAGTGAATAGTTGGTGAATAGTGGACCCCTCTGGTGATAATGTATTACAGTACAACTGTACAGCTTAATCTTTATAAAAAGTTATTTTAAATGTTTGAATCCTATATCAAGTGTTTCTGTTGTTTTAATCCTTTTAGTTGTCTCAAATCCAGAAATTATCAAAATATGTTCTGTTTTGGATATTGTAAAGAATGTGGAGGAGTATTATGATAAAGGATATGTGGTAGGAACTATCCATCCTGTTTTACTTTCATCTGGACAAAGAAGGCATTTTCCAGCAATCCACATCTATCGAGTTGTGCTTGTGCGTCTCAAATTCAGGTATGCCATATAAGAAATGCTTAAATTCCAGTAAGTTTTTGGATTGAGCGGAATTCCTTCGTCAAAAAAAATTTGTTCCCTGCTTTAAGAGTAAAACCATTATTATAACAACCACATCACAATTTTGTTGCATCTTAGAACAAATTAAATCTTACGTTAAACTGCATGGCTTAGTTTATTCCCCATGCACAGGGCCGCCGATAGACCGGTACTACTGGGAGTGGTGTCACGGGCCCGGCGAAATTGAACAATTAGGGGGGCCCGCAGTCAGCAGCTCCTTGCACATGCGCAGACTGTACCCTCCCTCTTTTGCCGGCCGCCTGCCTGAGCCTCACCTCAGCAAAGTAAAAGGCCCGGCCAAATTGATTAGGTAAGGCAGGCGGCCCGGCCGGCAAAAGAGGGAGGGTACAGTCTGCGCATGTGCAAGGAGCTGCTGACTTGGCGCCAGGAGGCTGGCCGGCGGGGGCGGGGGCCCCTAATTGTTCAATTTGGCCGGGCCTTTTACTTTGCTGAGGTGAGGCCCTCACCTCAGCAAAGTAAAAGGCCCGGCCAAATTGAACAATTAGGGGCAGCGGCACCGGCAACGGGTCGGTGGAAGAGAAAGAGAATGGGAAGAAGGTGCTTCGGCCTGGGAGTTCGGTGACCACAGCTTGGCTGATCTTCTATAACATCACCATGATGGCTGGAATCCCACCCCCGCGAGGAAAGAAGGCAGGGAGGCCGGCAGATAGGCAGGGAGCCCCGATGGCAGCCGCAGAAGGAGCTCGGCCCTCCGGAAGCCAAGCTCCCCATCGCTATGGGAAGCCGGCCGCTTCTCCTGCTGAGCCCAGTCCTCGGCCGGTGGTTTTCGGCTCCTCCCGGAGCCCCGCGCGGCCAGCGTTCCCTCGTGCCCGGCGGGCTCCCCTTTCCTAAACCCCCGCCAGCCCCCTCATTCCCTTCCCGCCCTGCCCTCCTTCCCCAAGGAGTCCCTTGCCCATCATCCCCTGCCGGGCATGGGGGCTTCCGCCGCCTCCGCCTTCCGCAACGTCCCCCGAGGAGCCACATGGGTCTCCAGCCTTCTCCTGGTGAGTCAAGGACGCGGCAAGGATGCAGGCGAGGGAGAAAGGGAAGAACCTGGCGCCTCAGGCGCTTCCCTCTTGCGGTAGAGGGGTAGGTGGTTTATGGGGAGCAGGGGAGGGAAGGAGCCGGCATAGTAAAAATCACAATTTCTTTCGTTGCTTTTTCTTTCTTTCTCTATTTCTCTCTTGCTCTTTCATTCTTTTTTCTTTATCTTGCTTTCTTTCTTTCTCTTTCTTTCTCTCCTTCCTTTCCTCTTTCCATTTCTTTCATTCCCCCTCTCTTTTTATTTCTCTTTCATTCTCTTTCTTTCCTCTTTCTTTCTTTTGTTTCTTTTTCTTTCTCTCTTTCTCTCTTGCTCTTTCATTCTTTTTTTCTTTCTCTTGCTTTCTTTCTTCCTCTTTCTTTCTCTCCTTCCTTCCCTCCTTCCATTTCTTTCATTCCCCCTCTCCCTTTTTATTTCTCTTTCATTCTCTTTCTTTCTTTCTTTCTTTCTCTTTCTTGCTCTTTTTCTTTCTCTCTTTTACCTTCCCTTCCTCTATTTCTTCTTTTCTTTCTCCTTCCTACCTTCTTCCCTCCCTCCCTTCCTTCAGTCCTTCCTCTCTTACTCTCCCCTTTCATAAGTTTCCTTCCTTCCTTCCTCTGTTCCTGTCCCTTCCCCCTTTCTTTCTTTCTTTCTTTCCTTCCCTCCCTCCATTTCTTGCTTTCCTTCTCCTTCCTTCTTTCCTCCCTCACTCCCTTCTTTCACTCCTTCCTCTCTTACTCTCCCCTTTCACACCTTTCCTTGCTTTCTTTGCACCCTTCCTCTGTTCCTGTCCCTTCCCTCTTTCTTTCCTTCCTTCCTTCCCACCCTCCGTCCATTCATTCACCCATTCCTCTCATGATCGCCCCTTTTACCATTCCTTCCTTCCTTCCACCCTCCCTCCTTCCTTCCTTCCTAGCTCGCCCTCGCCTTTCTTCCCTTCCTTCCAGATGGGAGTGCCCCCTCAAGACACCCGCCCGACTGCTGGTACCCTGCTTTTTCTTTCCCCTCGTCCTTTCCAGCTCCTCGCCAGTGGCTGCCGGGTGTGGGATCCCCCTCCCCCCCCCTCGCTAGAAAGCACATGGTTTTGTCAACAAGAAGGGAGAAGTGCCAAGGAGCCGTAAATAAGCCTCGCTCTGCCTGACCTATGCCAGGAGGATCTTTCTTTCCCTTGTCACTCCCGCTTCTTTCTTTCTCCTGGACGAGTCCACACAATCGGCTTAACCCAGTTCCTGAAATAGCCTATGGCAGTGCTTCCCAACCTTGACAACTTGAAGATATCTGGACTTCAACTCCCAGAATTCCCCAGCCAGCATTCGCTGGCTGGGGAATTCTGGGAGTTAAAGTCCAGATATCTTCAAGTTGCCAAGGTTGGGAAACACTGGCCTATGGGACCGCCTCACTTGGCGTGAAGCGGGAAATGATCCCCGGGGGTTGGAGTGGCTTGGCGACTTAAAATAGTTTTAAAATGGCGGGGGGGGGCAGACACTTAGGCTGTATGGGGCCCCAAAATTCCTGATGGTGGCCCTGCCCATGCAAATAGCTGTTCAAATCAGGAGACTTGCAAAAATAATATCCTCTCCATCCTCTCCATCCTCCATCCTCCATGTCTATGTTACATTACCTAAAAGTGAGATGTTAAGTGCTGTTAAAGCTCAAGATAATGAATATACTAAACTCTCCTTAAACCTTAAAATGTTAACTTAAAGCATTTCTCAGGACATAAGTTTCCAGTCTTGTACAGCTATCTGCACTTCATAAACAATGTGGGACAAGACATTAACATTTCCTTACTGTTAGCTTTTTAAGCTGAAAAATGCTAAACTTCAAGTCTTTAAATCTAACTAGTTGTTAGAAAACAGTTATCTTCAATCATTTATTGCTTGTGTCATTTTGGAGAACTTCAAACAATATAAGTTGTTTGTCGTGATGAAAACCCTTTTTGCAACTATTTTGTCTGGAGCTGCAAGCCAAGTACTTTATTTTAATAAGGCGAAGTTGAAGGATAGATTGAAATTATCCTATTCATTATCTCAGTTGGACTCACATACATCAGCAGAACTCTAGAAATCTTTTATCCTGCTGCATCATCTGGGGTTCCTCTGAAAACTAATGAGGATTCTCCAAGCTCTACAAGTATAACAAAACTGCACAGGGCCTACTGAATCGAAGATTACTGTCATCCTCTTGTTACAAGGGGTAATGGCCTCAGTAAAACAGAACTTTAAAAATAACCCCAAGTTTCTTTTGGGATGGAACCCAAAAGAATCCATCAGATGCCTGGAGTGGATGAATCAAATAGGTCCTACCTCCCTGCTCCAAGGCCAACAGCTGATTTATCCAAGACAGGGGAGTGGTTGTAATATCACCAAGTTGCCACTGGGGATAAAAAATAAAAACTTTGAAATAAAAATAGGTATAATATGTAACACCTCTCCCTCCCCCCAACATACACACACATGAGTCAGGCCAGAGATAACCTAATCAAGTCCATGATTGTCATAGTGTCCAGGAACTCCTGAGCTGCTTCCAAGTTCACAGTCAGGGATAACAGACTGAAGTTTCCCAGAACCATAAGCCAGGTGAACTCCATCACAAATCCATCCCCAGATTTAAGCTACTCAGCTAAGGAAGCCACTCCAGATTTCTCTGCTATAGCTCTGGGTGTCTTGGCAGTCAAAGACCTCCAATATCTTCCAGGACACCAGACAAGTCTACCTCCCCTGTAATTTGCTTAATTTGGGCTAACTTGGGGAGGTTCTGCTTCACGGTGTCTGAAAAATGGCTGCCACAGCTCTGTCCCATTTCCAACTTTCCAACCAAACATTTTGCACCAAAGACTCCAAACTCCAACCCTCAACAACATTTTTAATATGCCTAAATTCCTGCATACCTTGCACATACACGCAGCCCTAACCCCAGAGCCATTACACAAAAGTAATGCATTTGTAGCTCAAATTAAGCCCCTCAAATCTTAGTCTGCACTACAGTTAAAATACCGTCACTGAACCTTCTTAGATATATGAAGGAAGTTTGCTTTTTAATTCACATATTTATACTTGCATATTTCATCAGAAAAATATTTAGTATTTAAATTAAATGTAAATAAGGTTGCTCAATGGGCAATTCAGTTCTGTTCCAAGCAACATGTCTGGGCAAAAGAATCAAGAATAAAGGAGTTGCCAACATTTCAATTTATAATTTTGGGGAATGAAAAAAGTTTTGCTTGCTAGTATTTTGCACAAGGTAGGTCAAATTTCAACAAAGGCTGCTTTCTTTCTGTGCTCTAGCCACAAGAACACACCAATGAGAGAACCAAGACAGCCCAGGCTTGTGATTGAAGAGTGTCCGTTAACGTATGAAAAACTAACAAATGAGGCAGTTAAGGAAGAGTTAGAGAAGGTATGACCATCTTCACTCAATACTGTACTTTTCCTTGAACTACAATCCTACTCTGAGAACTCAATATTTATGAACAAAACCATACATATCTAATATCAAACTTTGTCTTGATGCTAACATAACTGCCTTCAGGATCATCTGTTTCAACCACGTAATTCCACATTACTAAGAGGTTCAAGAAGCTAGGTAGCACTGCAATTCTGCGGCATCCCCAGTGCTATCAAACGGGGGTGTCAAACTTGAGGGTAGTATCAGAGTTGTGTTTGACCTAGCGGGGAGCGTGACCAGGATGGCCGTGGGTAGCTCGACGTCATTCGTGTTGGGGTACCTGTGATGGCCAAGTGCTAAGGCAGACCTTCAAACCCTCCCCCCTCTCATGATTTCCTTCCTTCCTTCCTTCCTTCCTTCCTTCCTTCCTTCCTTCCTTCCTTCCTTCCTTTTCTTCTTTTTCCTTCACTCTTTATTCTCTTTTCTTCTTCCTTCCCCTCTTTCCTTCTTTTTCCTTCCTTACTCTCTTCCCATCTTTCCTTCTTTTTCTTTTCTCTTTCCCTTTTTCCTTTCTTGGATGCTCAAATCAAAAGGGGAAACATTTATCATTGTTTTGCTTTGCTTTTAGCTGGCCGAGGGCTGCAGAGGCCTTCGTACCCCAAAACAGGGCTGGTGTGTGTGTGTGTGTGTATGTGCACTCCCCTGGGTTCCATTTTTTCTGGCAGTGGCACCACAGGCTGGTTCTTTGCTGTTTCCAGGGCAACCCTGTGAGGCGGATCTAGCCTAGATCTGTCCCACAGGACTTGAGTTTGACACCCTTGCTATAAAACAACCTCCTGAAGGGCATCGGGTTGGCTCCCTCCTTGTCATTTTTCTACAAGAAGCCTAAAAACTGGGTCACTTTGGGGGGGCTTTCTTTGAGTCTTTCCCTGATGCCACCTTGCTTTTGGGGTTTATGTGTGTATGTCCCCTTTCAATTTTAACGCAGAGCTAATCTGTTGACTGGCTTTACTATTATGATTGTTTTGATTGGTTTTAAATTCACACAACTGTTTTAACTTTTATGTAACCTGCAAACATTGAGAATCAGTTGACTGCAGCAGAAGAAAATACTACAAATAATGCTAGCATCCCATTTATAGACACCTGCAATTGAGTTCTCTCATAACTCTTCCCCTGCCCTGCTGGAGTCAAAGATGGGTAGGAGTTGAAAAAAACAGTGGTGGTGGCAGCTATGGAAAATGTTTCCACATCCATTTCTTTGTGTTGGCCTGCTTTACACAAAAACCTGATTTCAGAAGACAAAATATGCTAGGATTTCTTCAGAAAAATTCCAAGAGGTTTTTGATGAAATATTCTATTGAATCATACATTTAGTTCTGTATTAATACCTTCGGTTAGGTCCCACAGAGTTGGCCTTCTCCAGGTCCCGCCGACAAAACAATGCCATCTGGCAGGACCCAGAGGAAGAGCCTTATCTGTGGCGGCCCCGACCCTCTGGAATCAACTCCCCCCGGAGATTAGGACTGCTCCCACCCTCCTTGCCTTTCGCAAACTCCTAAAAACCCACCTTTGTCGCCAGGCATGGGGAAATTGATTTTCCTCGGCCGCTCCGTTTTATGTATGGTTTGTTCTAGTTCTATGAGTGATTTTAATCAGGGTTTTTTAACTGTTTTGCTTTTTTAATCATTGGATTTGTATTTTGTATTTGTGTTGCAAGCTGCTCCGAGTCTTCGAAGAGGGGCGGCGTACAAATCAAATAAATAAATAAATAAATAAAATAAATGATAACTGAGTCCCTCAGCTGTTCAGTAAAGCTTGCAGAATGCAGCCTTGAAATATTCCATGTTGACATTCCATGATGAAATGTTGAATATCATATTTAATGAAATGTTGAATGACAGCCAGCTTGGTCTAGTGATAAGGCACCAGGCTAGAAAGCATGAGATTATGAATGCTAGTGGACCAGTCACTCTCTTGCACCCCAACTCACCTCACAGAATTATTGTTGTGGGGAAAATAGAAGGAGTAAGGAGTATTAGGTATGTTGGCCACCTTGAAGTATTTCTAAAAATAATAATGGAAGATATATAAACAAATAATTCCAGAAGATCAGCATTTATCATCTTTGCATTGATGTTTAATACATTTGAAGTATGTTTTAAGAGCTAATTAAGGAGAGGTTAAGGCATCAGGCTAGAAATTGGGAGATTATGAATTCTAGTCCTGAGTTAAGCAGGAAGCTAACTGAAGAAGTTTGAGCCAGTCCTTCTCTGTTGGGTCTAGGAAAGAGAGAATAGCAAACTAATTCTGGAATCTTGCAAGTAGAGTGTGGGGATTTGTGTAGGCTCTTGTCACGATTCAGCAATGACTCAAAGGCACAGATATAAATAACATTTTAAAAATCCCTTTACATATCATTATTTTTACCCCTATGCAAATAGGCAAAAGACAAACTGCATATATTGTTCTCTTTGTAAAACTGAAGATACATGTTTTAAAGTTAGTCAAAATTCTTGAATAGATGGCTGTTTCATAATATTCATAGTAAAATAGATATGCTATTTTTATATATCAATTAATATTTCTTTCTGTGTATTCAAATAAAACCATCATACATAAGCTAGCTACACTCCTTCTTAGTGAACAATATACACATCCACCCCACTTAATTAATACTGTCTTTTAAAAAAATATAGGTCAATGATGCTGCCAAAAGAGGAATGAAGTTTGTTGGGTTTATAATCCAGTCTTGCTCCCAATCTAAAATCTGCAATGGTACAAACCTGGGTGAAGATATGGAGTCTGACTCGACACTATGCAGAAGGAACAGAGAGCAGAGGAGCCATGATTCAGAGGAAAATGTTAGAATCTGTAATGAAGGGACACTGAGTGGTCAATCCTCTGGGAGTGGAATACAGGAAAAAAATCAGCCAGATAGCAGCCCAACACAAAAGACTGAATTTCAAGATGGAAGAGAAGGCTGTCCCAGTCCAAATAAATTAAAGGAAAAAGAAGGTATTTAAACACATCATCTATATAGTCTACATGCACTATGTAACTATCTCAAACTATAGAAATCTAACAGTACAGCCATATTTGGAGGCACCATTCCCTGTAAGCTGCGCACATGCGCGTGCGCGCGCTCCAAAATACCCCCACGCGCACCTTTTTCCTCGGGCACGCAGTCCCCATCCCCCTGCCAGCCCGCGGGGGGGCGGGGGGGGGCGGGCGGGGAGGTGCGGGCAGTAGAAGGGAGCCGCGGCCACACCTGCCTCTCCATGGTGCCTCCGGCCCCCTCGCGCTCCTGGCCTCTCGGCCCTGCCCCCCACCCGCCCGGCCTCTCTTTCTCCTCCGCTGCAAGAGAGGGGGAGGGGCAGGCGTTCTCCGGAGGCTGGCGGGCGCGCGGGCGGGCGCGCACTCTTCCCATCTCCCTGCCTGCGCGCCCACCCGGAACATTCAAAGTAAGAGCGAAGGGTTTTCTTATTTTGAATGTTCCGGGCGGGTGGGCTGGCAGGGAGATTTGGGGAGCGTGCGCCGGCTGCCCCCCGAACACCTGGCCGCCCGCCCGCCCGCCGCTCGCTGCCCGCTCCGCCTCTCTTTCTCCTCCGCTGCAACATGGCGCCCGGCCACGCTCCACCTCCCGGGAGCCCAGCTGAAAACAAAACGGCTCCAAAAGTCGGCTGGGCTCCCGGGAGGCGGTGCGCGGCTGCTTCCTCTTCACTGCAGAGCCGCCGGGCAGAGGCGAAGACAACGGCGCCCTCCACTCTCTCTCCATCTCTCTCTCTCTCTTTTTCTCTCTGTTGCCGGTGTGGTGAATGAGAGAGAAAGAGAGAGAGAGAGAAAGGAGGGGAGAGAGAATGAGAAAGAAAGCGAGAAAGCAAGCAAGAGAGAAAGACAGGGAAAGAAAGCAAGAGAGGGGGGAAGGAGGGGGAGGAAAAGACATAGAGGGAGGGAAGGAGGGAGAGAGAAAGAACAAAAAAGAGAGGAAGGAAGAGAGAAAGGAAGAGGGATGGAGAGAGAGGGAATGAAAGATGAAGGAAGGGAGAGAGAAAGGGGGAGGGAGAGATAGAAAGGAGTGAGAAGGGGGTAGTTAGGGAGAGGGAAAAGGAAGGGCTTGGAGAAAGGGGGAAAGAAAGATAGAAAGGAAAGAGGGAGAGAGAGATAGAAAGGAAAGAGGGAGGGAGAGATAGAAAGGAAAGAGGGAGGGAGGGAAAGATAGAAAGAAAAGAGGGAGGGAGAGATAGAAAGGAAAGTGGGAGGGAGGAAAGAGGGAGGAAGACATAGAAAGGATAGAATTATGGATGCAAGAACTTGCTCATGTGTGATAGCGCACGCCCACACTTACTTACTTACTTACTTACTTACTTACTTACTTACTTACTTACTTACTTACTTACTTACTTACTTACTTTATTTATTTATTTATTTATTTATTTATTTATTTATTTATTTATTTATTTATTTATTTATTTATTTATTTATTTATTTATACTTATATGCCGCCCAGTGCCAAAGGGACTGCCGCTCAGACACTATACTTTTCCGCTCACCCCGAAAAAAAATTAGAGGGAACACTGTTTGGAGGTATTCTTAAACCTTTCCCATCTATCTCTTTGTTTATCTGCCCCTTTTTTTTCAGCAAAGAGAAACTATTCAAATTGAAAAATGTATTGCCCTGCTTTTTATAACGATTATTTTCAATCTGGAAACTACAACAGAATATTGTCAAGATAATATTATCATCTCCATTCTTACTGTCTTTAGGATAAAAACTGGCTAAACAATCATTCTCTCTTAAATGATATGGAGCATCAAATGAAAGTAAATAATTATCACAGAGCTCAGAACCTAAGGATACTTTGCCAAGGATACTTTGGAATCCCCCAAATATTTAAGATTCTTACCTTTCCCAAATTGTAAAAAAAATTGTTATAAGGCAGATACAGCAGCATCCTTCCCTCTAAAACTCTGCTAGCCCAACACACTTCCCCTGCAAACCTGAGCAGATAGAAACTGTATACCATGTTAATATATACTATGTTAATGTACTTATCAGGAAAGCCTTAATGAACTCAATATAGTCTGGAGGACAGAAGGGAAATGACCGAAATAGAAGAATGAACTTTAGAGATAAATATCTGTCATGTGAATAATTTGGCTGGGAATATTAGGATGTAGGGTCGCCAAGTTTAGTTTGCAAAGTGGCAATCCAAGTGAGATCTCCACAGCATAGTTACAGCTGTAAGATTATTGGTGAGATGTATGGCAGTAGCTGCAATAGATGAGCCAATTAAAATTTAAGAATGGAAGTGTAGGTGCTAGACATCAGAAAAAGACTGAGAAAAAAGAATCCTGTGAATATGATACAAAAAGAGAAGAAAAACATTTTGCAAATCACAATAAAAGAGGAAACTATGTTTTGTACTGAGAAAATGAAGGATGGATACCGTATATCAATTTGAATTAAAATAGTATTCAAATGTCATCCTGGACTTTCATCAACACGGATTTTAATTTGTATTCTTAATGCAAAATGTAATCTTGTAAATTTTTTAAAAATCTGTAGATATAATCTCCTTCCCACTGATATTTTTACAATGCATATTACCCTAATATCTTTTTTTCATTTTGTTTCCGCAGATACCAAACTATACACAGTTTTCAACGTCTTTGAAGATGATTCCATTAGTTGGACGTATCATGATGGTATTTTGTCTCTGAAAGTGTCACGGAAAGGACCTGTGATTAATACATTGGATGCTGATTGGTTAGATTTAACCACATTTTATTACAAACAAGGGTTGTCATTAATTGATTCCTTTGTGTGTTGGGAAGCCTCAAAAGGTAAGGAAAATGGTACTATTTTTCATGCCTAAAAATAAGGATATCAGTAAAATTCATTCAGAAAATTTTGATTGAAAAGAATGTGTGCAGGTTTTAAAATAGGCTGCAGAATAAATGAAGACAGTGGTCTGTTTGATACAGAATAGTTAAAGCTTTCAGATAAGGCTTGCATCTGTCACCCACCCACAGTTATAGATACTACATTTATCACTCATTGGCTTTCTCTCCCAGGGAACTATTAAAAGATCACCAGAGGGGAGGGAGAAGCAATGAAGATCCCCCACCAGCTGTTATCTATGCATATCACTTGTTTTCCACTGTAGAGAACCAACTGTTTTTAGCAGAATGGCTGGGGGAGGGGGAGGGGAAGTCTAACTTCCTTTCCTCCAACCAAGAGAGAGTCAAAGAGAGAAAGAAGGATTATTCACCCTTAATTTAGCAGTGAAAAATAAGAACTACCAACAGCTGGGCAGAAGAAAGCTATAAAGAGGCTTGGAGAAGATTAAGCAGTTTTTCAAACTTCCAATTTGTTCTTTGTAGGTGAGGTCAATTTTAAGTTCCCAGGTTGATCTGGCCTTCCACTTCGAAGTGAATTATGGAACTTAAAAAGATAACCAGAAATAAAAACCTAAACCTGAAATGTTTGCTGTCATGGAAACTTTTTGTTTTAAAAAAATGAGATATATGATGAACTCCCTATTACATACATCACAAGAGCAGCTGGCTTACCCATTTTTAAGTGGTTGCTACAGGAAGAATTAAACATGTGAATCCCACTCGTCATTTCTTTTAACGTTAGCGACCAAAAAAAAGGAACACATATATTCAAATTTTACTCTTATTTACATCTAAGCTACAGTATTTAGTTTCTAAAACTTAATTGAATTTCTTATTAAAGGCTAAACTGGACATGAAATGATTTAAGAAATGAACTATCATATTTTTTGGACTATAAGATGCACCGGTGTGTAAGACACACCAAGATTTCAAAGAGGTAAATAAGGAAAAAAAGTTTTTGTCCTTCCTGGCCCACAGAAGTATTCTGCAAGCCTCCCAAACCCTCTGTGTGCTCCTTTTTTTGCAAAAATAGGGGCGTTTTTGCCTTCCCCAGCTCCCAGGAGCACTCTGCAGGCCTCCCAAAACTTCTGCGCACCCTGTTTTTTGCAAAAATGAACCTGTTTGTGAAAAATGGAGCACGCAGAGAGAAGTGTGCAGAGTGCTCCTAGGGGCTGGGGAAAGGCAAAAATGCCTGTTTTTGTGAAAAACGTCCCATTTTTTTTTGCAAAAGTGGGGTGCACAAACAATTTTGGAGGCCTGCAGAGTGCTCCTGGAGGAAGGCAAAAACACCCGATTTTTTCAAAAAAGGCCCATTCTTCACCCTTTTTCACAAAAGTGGAGTGCGCAGAGGGTTTGGGAGGTCAGCAGAGTGCTCCTGGGGGCTGGACGAAAGCAAAAATGCTCCTATTTTTGCAAAAAATGTCCTGATTTTTTTGCAAAAAATGGAATATGCAGAGGATTTGGGAGGCCTGCAGAGTTCTCCTGGCGGCTGGGGGAGCCGCCAATTTTCACCAATTTTTCCACAAAATGTTTTTGCCTCCCCCCAGTCCCCAGAAGCACTCTGCAGGCCTCCCAAACCCTCTGTGCACCCCATTTTTTCGAAAAACAGGCTTATTTTTCGCAAACATGGGGTGCAGGTGCAGGGTTTTGGAAGGCCAAAAATGGCTGTACAGTGATCCCTCGATTTTCGCTGGTTCAAACTTCGCGAAACGGCTATACCACGGTTTTTCAAAAAATATTAATTAAAAAATACTCCGCGGTTTTTTTTCTATACCACGGTTTTTCCCACCCGATGACGTCATACGTCATCACCAAGAGTCACTTCTCTCTCTCTTTCTCTTTCTTTCCTGTCATTCTCTGCTTCAATCATTTTCTCATTTCTCTTTTTTCTCCCTTTTTCTATCATTTTTCTCTCTCTCTCTACCTTCCACTCTCCCCCCTCTTGCTCTCTCTCTCTTTCTCCCTCTCCCTCTCTGTGAGAACGCCTGCCCCACCTCTCCTGCAGCCCCATCGCTGATAGCTGGGACGAAAGTGCTCTCAGCTAAGGGACAGTGAGAGGGGTGAGGCAGGCATTCTCAAAGCGCTCAGAGCGGCTACCGGCCGAATGAGGAGGATGAGAAGCCGTAGCCGCCAGCGCTGCTGCAGGAGGACCCGTGTCCGAAGAAAGCCGGTGAGAGGGGTGGATCGGGCGGGCAGGCGGTAGCGGCGAGGGGGCCGGAGGCACTGGGGGGGCAGGGGCAGCTGACATTCAAAGCAATCTTTGCCGGCCTCCGCACTTTCATCGCTCCCTGCCCTAATTTCAAGCCCGGCTCCTTGCGCTGCCTTGAAAAAAGGTGCGTGGGGGTAGTTTTTGGCTGTCCATAGCCAAAAATTGTGTTTTTACTTCCGCACCGCTACTTCGCGGAAAATCGACTTTCGCGGGAGGTCTTGGAACGTAACCCCCGCGAAAATCGAGGGAACACTGTATTTGGTGTTCAAGGTGCACTGACATTCCCACCCTCTTTTAGGAAGGAAAAAGGTGTGTCTTATACTCTGAAAAATACGGTAATACATAAATCTCACAGATACAGATGAGGACTGTGAATTCTTAACATATGCAGGGGAATTTTTTAAATGTAATCTTTGTAGAAGTATAATAAACAGCAGATGACTTGCTTGAAGCTAGTAAGAAGTTTGACCTAGAATTTGCTTTGCTGCTGTACATTATTTGCCATTTTATTTATGAAAAAATGATGATGTCAGATTCCTTTTGCACTTAAGAAATGTACTGCATATTCTCTTTATATTATATCTACCAAATCAAAATTTAAATTGAACATAGCTGAAAACAGGACAACCCGATCTGGGGTGGTGTCAAAACAGTTGTTCGATGGCAACAAAGAGTCTTTCACATCCAAGATTTAGTAGCCCTAACTATTATTTAGAAATGTGTAGAAATGTAGTTTAGAAATTATTTAGAAATCAAGGATAAATAACTTCAGCTTAGTCTGAAAGCTTTTGCAGGTGGTTAGACAGTTGAATATTATTTGAGCATGGTTTAGTAATGAATATGTACTGTGTTAGAAAGTCAACTGGGGGGGGGGAGTTTAATGGCCAAATGCACTTTCGGCTCTGACCTCATTTCTGCCCGTTCCAACTCTACTCATTATAGGAACCCAAGATATGTGATATTTAATATGTGACATATGTGACACAGTCACTTAGAAATTAAGATGGGCATTGTCTAAACTTGCAGAAATAAGTAAGTACTGTAATATGAATTTACCAAATACTGTTAATTGACAAATCACATCAGAACGATCATGTGTGAGACAGAAAAGGAAAGCATACTCCTCTTAATTCATAAGTGTAGTACTATAAAGTTTAGATATTTTCTAAAAGCTATTGTTTACTACTTTTGCTTTTTTTTCTTTCTCTAGCTGACTTTGGGCCCAAATCATTAGAAGGGTTATTTATATATGAAGAAGAACCGGGGTTTCCAGGTTCGGAGAGGAAAGGAAATGATGCTATTGTTGTAGAACAATGGACTGTCATTGAGGTAATTCCCTGTTTTTGTTTTTGACAATTTAAATTACTCCTCCTGATTAATTGCAAGGGTTTATATAAACTCAGCATACAATTAGAAAAATAATCAATATGTGAGGGAGTTTGTAATATCTTGTAATTTTAAACGTATTTGAGGTTTCAGCAGAAAATAACTCACAGTTCAATTATCATTTTAGATAATTATTCCTTGTATATATCTTTGTTTTCTAGTGTCCGTAAAGGCCAAATCCTTACAGGAACAATGGTAGGAGTGATTATCACAACTAAACAGTTGATGATAGGCAATCATTAAAAATAATGCCCTGTTTAAAATTTAAAAATCCTCAAAGAAATGAATATCAATGCAATGCAATAACAAACACATAATGAAATCTTCAATTTAAGAAATGAAGCAGGTGGGTCTATTAAAATTGAATTAAATCTAAATGGGATTTTACAAACTCAAAAACATATATGAGAAGTTGCACTTTCCTGAAAGTGATGAGAATTGCAGTCTAAAATACAGTGATACCTTGTCTTACGAACTTAATTGGTTAGAGGACGAGGTTCGTAAGGTGAAAAGTTTGTGAGACAAAACAATGTTTCCCATAGGAATCATTGGAAAAGTGATTAATGCGTGCAAGCCCAAAATCCACCCCTTTTGCCAGCTGAAGCGCCCATTTTTGCGCTGCTGGGATTCCCCTGAGGCTCCCCTCCATGGAAAACCCCACCTCTGGACTTCAGCATTTTTGCGATGCTGCAGGGGAATCCCAGCATTGCAAAAATGGGCGCTTCGCTGGCAACCGAAATCCGGAGGTGGGGTTTCCCAGCAAGGGAAGATTCCCCTGCTGGGATTTCCCTGCAGCATCGCAAAAACGCGGAAGTCCGGAGGTGGGGTTTCTCAACAAGGGGAGCCTTCGCCTGGCAACGGAAGTCCAGAGGCGGGGCATCCCAGTGGCGGCAGTGGGTTCGTAAGGTGAAAATAGTTCGGAAGAAGAGGCAAAAAAATCTTAAACCCCGGGTTCGTATCTCGAAAAGTTCGTATGACGAGGGATTCGTAAGACGAGGTATCACTGTACTGTACAATATTATCTAGCACTTTTGCACCCTGGAGTTTGCCTTTTATATAAATGGTCGGGTCAATTGGAGGGAGAAACAAAATCACAAGGCTTAATTTGGAAGTTTGAAACAATTGTCATTTTCCTTCTCTTGTTCTAGAAAGAAAGTCATAGCACTAGAATCAGTGCATTGGCTTCTCTGGACACAAAAGCATATTCAAGAACTTAAACTGGACAGCTTAAGTACTGGTTCTGGTTCAAGGGAGTTGGCCACAAAGGCTGTCCTTTATGCATGGAAGACTTTATGAAAGGATTTTTTTTCCTTTAATTCAGAAAGAGCTGATGAAAGAAGTTTCATCAACCAAATTCAGCCACTGCCCTCCCCACAGTTATCTCTCACAGACTTACAAAGCTGACAAGTCTCAGATGGTCATTTGTTCTTTGGCTTCCCATATCCAACTTTTCAATCATCCACTTTTTGTTAAGATATCCGGTCCTCTACTCTTGTCTAACAATTCCTATCCCCCTGCTACATTCCTTCTTGTTAGCAGTAAAAGGTAGCAAAGTCTGTTCTTATACAGTAAATTTTGTTGGAACAATTTCGATCCAGTGTATTTTGTCTGTAAAATCCAAATTACACTGAGGACTGTTAAATAGAGGGTTTTACTATATTGCCATTTCTGTGTCTCATATATTGAATAGTTCATGCTGAGAAGCATTAATTCTCCATTGGATTTGCATATTTTATATTTTGTAATGGAGGACTCTTTGTCATAAAGTTTGTCTAAAGGAATGGCCATTTGCTAACAATGCATATGTGCAATACACCTCCACTTGGAATAACAAAATAATTACTCCTTTCATAGAAGTTATCCCACAAAAAAGCTCATCAGTTCAGTTCCCCAAGTGACTTCATAAATAGGTTTTGACAACTGGAATAAATTTCTTTGATTAGTTTTTAATGGAGATTTCAGAACTTTTAAGCTTTGATGTACCTCAGTTGATATACTTAAAGAGAAGAAAAGAGCTGTGAAATATTCCGAAATATCTAAAGGTCGCCAAACTCTTACTATTGTTCAAGTAACTCATACAGACAACTGTTGTAGTGTGACTTTTGGAATTCAGAAAGACTCGGGAATAAATGGAAAAGGAATTCTCCATTCTAAAGAATTTGCATGTGCTGATGAAAGAGAATTACACATTCGTTTTTCCCCCTTTCCTGCCTTTTTTAAGATAAAAAGCAGGTCCAACGATAGTGATACAGCTGCAACAGAAGCTTCTCAGAAGTTTTTTTTTTAAAAAAATACTGTTTTATATCCAACAATTATGCAAAAATGGCTTTGCATAAATTAGAGCTCTTAAGAGGAAAAAGTCCTCTGTATATATAAACAGATAATTTCTTCTTTGTTCTTAGCTCATCAATTTACTTACATCATTAAAGTTACAACATATATTTATTTTTAGGTTCAATCACATTTTGAAACCAAAGAGAAGATTAGGGAGAAAGGGCTGTGAGGAACAAGAATATTTCAAGACCACACACACACATACACAATCTTTTGACCCAATGTTATTTTTTAAAAAAAATTGAGGCTATACCAGTAATAACATTTGTGCAATGTAACATAACACTTTAAAAACTATTATGCTGTTACAGAAATAAAATTATTATTTAACCAATGGAAAAGAAAATGATGCGTACCATAACTTTTAAAATGTCATATATATTAATGTAATTAACAGTGTGTTGTAAAACTGAATAAGATTGCAACTCCAGAAATTGGATTTCATTTCTGATTAGACCGGCATTGGGATGCTCTATTTATAGTAAATACAGGGTTATTCAAAAAGAATGAACCAATTTCATGATGCAATATTTTATTAAGGAAAAGTAATTGAAAACTCCAGCCAAGTCACAATCAACGTTTATTTGCTATCTTACAAGTGTTCAATGTGGCCACCACCTGCAGCATGGGCAACATCAGTGCGATAAGAGAATTCCTCCCAGGCGTGTATCAGCATATCACAATCCATGGAGTTGATTGCTGTTGTTATTCGATGTTTAAGGTCATCAGGTTTAGTGGGTAGCAGTGGAACATAAACAGGATCTTTTACATATCCCCACAAGAAAAAAATGACACACAGTTAGGTCTGGGGATCTTATTTGTTTTATTTGTCAAGCATGTATAAGGTGGTAGATATTGGTATAAACATTAGCAAAGTACAACTAAATTAGGCAATAGGACAGTAGGACAGGGAGAGCAATGGGCACAATGGTGCACTTACACATGCCCCTAACAGACCTCTTAGGAATGAGGTGAGGCCGACTGTAGATAGATCTTGCAGGCCAAGCACAAAGAGCAAGGTCTTGGGCCCCTTTCCAACCAATCCATTGCTGGGACCCTTTTTCATTTAAAAAAGCTTGAACCATCAGATGCCAATGGGGCAGTGTTCCATCTTCCTACATCACCCCGGATAGAGGTTTTGGTGTGTGTTTTCAGGTCTACACTAAAAAATAAAATGGAACTAACCTTAATGGAACTGAATTTCTTTAGGAAAAGAAATATGTAATTGTCAAATTTCTTTCCATAAACACACCAGAACAGCAAAAGGAAGAAAAAAATATAACTATACCAAAAAAGTATATGCATGTCTGTGACCGTATATATGTGCCTATACTGTTCTTATTTTTTGGTATGTTCATGGTTAATAATCCTTTTTTAATATGCATAGACATTTGGATTTCCCCTCCTTCTTCTCCATATCTCGTGGTCAGTCTGTGGAAATGTTTACTCTACTCTTACGTATATATTTCTGTATCTATTTTTGTTAACAGGGCAGTGAAATCAAAACTGATTACGCTCCTTTACTGCATACTTTGGCTGAATTTGGCTGGCTTTTAACATGTGTGTTGCCTACTCCTGTCATCCGAATGGACAGGTAGATGATTTCAACCATTTCTCTTCCTATTCCTGGGAATGTAATTGAATACATATATTAATATAATATATATATTAAGGGAGAGGTTTGTGGCAGGGGTGAAATGCTCCCAGGGGTAAAATGCTTCCAATTCTTGCATACTGGTAGCAGCGGTGGCCCATGGTTCAGAGAACCAGTAGTGATGGTTGACCGGGCACGCCCCTGGACCGCTTACCCGGTCACCGCTTGGTCGCCCTGCAAGCGGATGTCCATGGGCTGCTGCACAGTCTTCGGAGAGGGGCGGCATACAAATCTAATAAATTGAAATTGAAATATTCACTGCAGTGCTGGCGCCCCCTCATGACATCAGGCTGGTCTGGCTCTCTCCTGGCTAGCCTAATGTCATGAGGGAGTGCCAGCACCGCGGTGCACATCTGCAACAGCCTAGGGACATCTGCTTGGCACAGCAAGGTAAGTGGCCACCGCAGTAGAAGGTAATGCCGACACTGGCAATGGGGGTGGGAGGAAGACCCACTGCGCTCTTCCCCGGCACGGTGCAGTTCTCTGCCATCACAAAACAGCGCCGCCGCCACAGCAGCAGAAGATAAGGCTGACTCTTACAGGGGGAGGAAGACCTGCTGTGCTCTTCCCCAGTGTGGCAAAGTTCCGGGATGGTGCTCTGCCACCGCTGCTGGCTCCCCCAAGCAAGCTCTCTGCCATCCCGGAACTGCGCTGCACCAGAAAACACACCGAAGGCACAATAGGCTACGCTGCCCCGGACCCGCTCAACCATGCTTCTTCTAACTCATCTATCCCATGGTGTGAACGAGACAATCAGGCGCACCTCCCTGCCCGCCTTTCCTTGTCAAATGTTGCACCTGCGACTCTGCCTGCTCAGCTCTGCCCGCCGTCACTTCCTAGAACACAAATTGACTTATGACCATTTTTCATATTTATAACCATTGCATTATCCTCAGGGTCACATGATCAAAATGCAAATGCTTGGCAAATGACTCATTTTTGATGGTTGCAGTGTCCCAAGGTTATGTGATCACCTGTTGTGATCTTTTGACAAGCAAAGTCAATGGGGAAGCCGGATTAACTTAACAACAGTGTTGCTATCTTAACAACCACATTGATTCACTTAACAATTGTGGCAAGAAAGGTTATAAAATGAGCCAAAACCCATTTAACAAATGTCTCATAGCAGTAGAAATTTTGGGCTCAGCTGGTCATAAGGGAAGGACTAAGCAAACATGAGAATAAATGGAATGATTCATGAATGATTCAGAACTACATAGGCAGTAAGACAAGGACATGTGACATCTCCTTGGTCTATGTATTTATGGGTGATATCCATGCTCATCTCAATCAAATGTCCATCTGAAAACACAATAAATAGCTTAGTTGTCTAAATAAGCCTTCAGATTTGCAAATATCTGTATTATCTTCCACATTGGTGATTTTTTTTTCTTTTTTTAATGTCTGCATAGGACTGTAACCAATAGCAGATTTTTAAACGTCTATTTGGTATTTAACCATCAGTTGGCACAATTTAAACAATCTCTCTCTATGATACTTCCTAGGCAGCTGGCCCACTATTATTGCTTGAGCAGAGGCAGGCAGGAGACAGGAGACTGGGACAGGCAGAGTAATTTAGGAATTGATTCAAGCACTTAGATATTTACTTCATGAGAATTGGCCTAGGTCCTGCACCTATTCTCTTTAACTGAAAGGCAGCATCAGTATTACAGACAGTAATATGATATTTTTATTTTATTTCTCACAGAGATAACAGCAATTTTTGAATTCCCCGTTTAAAAATAATATCTTAGAAATATTCATCTACAGATTTATAAATAACATTTAAAGTGTTTTCTGAAGTTGAGCATTTAAAGTTTGAAATGTCTGAATGAAATAAGTGTCAGGAGTTTCATCTTTTAAAATTACACTTTCTGCCTATTGCACCCAAAAGTGACCAGCTGAGAAAAGTTAACAGGAGATATATTATACCATTATTTCCATCAGTATCTTTGCAGACCAAATACCCACAGCATGTCTTTCAAGAAAAACAAGCTTAGCTCATGTAGAATGAAAGCAAATAGACTTGGCCCATAGACTCCACCCTTATCTTGAGTATTTGTAGATAGCAGAAGGGGCATTAGGGGGAAAAAGGAAGTTTGAAATATTTTATAACCAAGGGACTGTTGCAGGAAATAGCATTTTACTCATTGTGTAGCATGTAGTAAATAGCATGTGGAGTAATGAATAAACAAAACTCTATAGTATTTTTGGAGTCATAATAAATAGCAGTCCTTTGTGAAAATAAGCCATGCAAAGATGGATGTGGATCATTAACTATAATTTTTCTACAGATAGAGGGGGAGAGCTCTCATCACAGCTGCAAAATGTGACCAAAGTCAAATGCCAACTAGCTATTCAGTATGCATACCTATGTCCATATATGCCTGCACACACACACACACACACACACACACACACACAGACAATCCTGTTTTTTATGCCAGGTTTGGAATTATTATTAAGTCCACATATACTAATATTTTATTGTATCAAACTGGATTAAACAATTCACATAGTCTAAAGTCCCTTGAACTATACAAAAAAAAGCAATACAAATACAAAACTTATTTTTATCATATGCAAATAAAGAAAGATTAGTCCACAAAGAGGGCATTCATTTCTTATGAATTGAAGATTTCTGAACGTAAGTATTTAGTAGGAAAAAGAGGAAATAATAAAATTTATAAAAGGCAATTAAATCTGTTTTTCTTAGCTAGTCTTCTGAAAAAAACTTCCAAAGATAAAATGATTTTCAAATATATTTTATTGATTTTATTTTATCTATACAATTTTTAGTCCACCCATCTTACCACAAAGTAACTCTGGGCAGCTTACAATATAAAAAATAAAAACTATGTAAGCTAAAAACATAAATAAGACAACACAAAATCCAAACTTTAGGAGCCAAGTAAAAGACAGGTAGGCCGGGAGCAGGAGGGAAGGAGGAGAGGTGGGGTCTGTTGTTATTTTATTTATTTATTTGCTTTGTCGAGATATAATAAGATTCATATACATGATACTAGTAAAAAAAAAATTTTAAAGAAACATTAGGACAGGGGATGGAAGGCAAGCTGGTGCACTTAATTAGCCACTTCCACTGTGATCCTCCCACATTGGAGCCCCAAGCTAAATGGCAGAGCAAGGTGTAAATTTTTGTACAACTAATGGGGAATTGATAATTTCTTACCTTATACACAGAAAAAATATTAATATAAATAAGACACATAGTACTATTGTCTTCCTGATAGTTTCTAAATCACTAACACCACAATCTACAAAATCAGATTTTTAAAAGTGTATTTTGAGCACTCGTTTTCTAAGGATTAGTTTAAGTTATCTATTTTTTCCTTAAACATATAGATGATCAGAAGGGAATCAATTCCATTCTAATACAATGTGTTAAGTAAGCACCCTTTCTTAATCAGCTATGGGGGTGGGGAGGGTGCTTTTTTTAAAAAAAAAGTTGAAAGCTTTCTTTATCAGCTTCTTAAAGCAAGTGATTCCAGCCCCCATTTACTGGCTGTGGACTATGTGAGCCTGCCAGCAATTGGATCAGCCACATGAATGGTACACAAAGTATTTGTGCACAAAGGAATCTGTAGCCTAGTAGCCTGCTTTGGGACATTCGCTGCTAAATGGGAGTCCTTGACGCATCTGGGAAATTTGTTATAAGTCTGGAAGATGTTATTTGGGTCAGTTTTAAAAGTGCAGTCCAAGTTACAGAATTAATTAAATCAAGTTTTTTTTTTTTTTAAAGGGACTGTCCGCCTGCCAGAATAGACTGCTAGGATTTCTGAATTATAAGCGTAGGGTAGTTACTTTCATTTTAAAAATTGAGGAAGTGCCGCACCAATTTGTGTGAAACAGTTTACGCTCACATTGTCATGCGACATTGCTCACGTGGCTAAAAAAAAAAAGAATAACATGTTTTTCAGTCTGCAGTTCTGTTTTTCCCACAGACTTCGAACTCTGACCTCAATAGGCAAGTGGAATATTAATAGCTTCTACTTTCTGCTAAATGCAGAGAACTTTTCCTTTGCATCAGTTCACACTGTTTGTTCATAGGATTACAGGAATATTAGCATTTCCCCCAAAACAACTCTTTAAATCCTGTAATTAGAAGAGTTTCTGTTTTCACAGGAAGATTTCCTGTTGTTCCTCTCCCTAAAGTAGACCCACCAATGTCAACTATTATAGAAAAGGATCCCCCCCCCCCAAAAAATAAAGATAATAGCAAGAAGAGCTACTGGAACTTCTCCCTTCTTATATATATGAAAGCACTTTTTTGCTTGTTCAAGGTTTAGGATGTCACCACATGGGCCATAGGATTCCTTGGATACCACTTTCCAGAAAACCCTTTCAAGGATTGGAAAATCCCAAGTGAACAAAGCTTTAGAAAAAGGATATTGGGCTATTTCAGAGGCAAGGCTTTTTTTTAAAGCACTCAGATTCTCCCAACTCTTGTCCACAATCCTGACCCTGGAGGAAATTTAAGATTTCCTTTGCAGTGAAAGGTGAAAGATGTCAGACATGGATGGAAGAGTACAAATGCTTCTCTGTCTTTAGATCTGCCATTTGGGATTTGGACATTTTAGCATGATTGTCAATTTGTCATCAATATGGTTCATATTATCTTTAGTAATTGACTATAACAGAAATCAAGGTGATATATCCTGTCAAAACAGCATATAATTTGATGCATTGTGTCATCTAGTCTTCCACTGCATTTATTTTTTTCTTGTAGTTATTCCAGTATGAAAATAAGCAGAACTATCAGTATAAATATAATTCTTACTGGTGAACAAGTCCAATGCCATTAAATATAATCTGCAAATAGCAAATTCAAAAGGCAAAGCCTATAATAAATATCTAGTTGCAGCAATGTGTTTTCTTCCTCATTTTTAGATCCAAGTCTACCTATATCTTTTGTTAAGACAAAATATAAGAAGAAAATTCAACGTATAAAACAGATCCTTTATATGTACTTTCTTTCCCTCCTTCATTGAAATGCAAGGCCAATCCCAACTTCATTCAGTTCAATTGTGTATTTATCCCCTGACATTTATCGTGTTCAGCATTTTAATAAGGTGAGGTCTATTTTAAAGTTCTTTAAAGCAGCTTCAGTCCTTCAGCATGGAGCATTTCTTTAAAGTTTTAGCAGTGAGTTAATGCCTTTGATGATTCTATGCTGTCACAACATAAAATAGGATATAGAAAGATGACTTGTTTCCAGAGAAATTCTTAACCTCACTCTTTTTTTTTAAAGCAGAAATATAACTGAGAAGTCCCTTGTCTTGTCTTTCTAATGTCATCCATGAGCATTCTCAATGACATCCCATGATGTTTACAAAGCTGATGATTGATTGTTGCTAATATCATTCACTGTATACTAAACCAATCTTCTAGATTAGCATTCACCAACATTTTGATGGTCTGCAGAAAAATTATTTGCATTTTTTATATTGCACTAAACCAGGGGTCTTGTGTTGCTGCAGAAAGACTCCGACTTCAGGGTCTTTTTGTGCAGGTCAGTGAGTGGGGAAGAAGTTCCAACTTGGGGTCTGTTTCATCCTCCTGGTACAGGGCTTTGGGCAAAGTGCCACTGGTGGGGAAGAGCCAGAGGACCTTATTCCAGTGGGATGCATCATGGCCTGGAACTGCTGACCATCTCAGCCCACTGAAACACCAGGCGCTGGTACCTGGCCTTGCACTGCCGCGGGTCTTCCTTCTGCTTGGAAAGCCTATGCTCTTAGTCCTCAGTGAAGTGCTTCTGCTGAGCCTCCTTCTCTATCAGATCCAATTTGAACTGAGACAGCTGTTTTGCCAACTCTTTCTCATGATGGCTGCTTAGCTACAACAACTGCTTCCTGTTGGGGTCCTAAGGAACCCGGGTGGGGAAGCTAGGAGTGGCTGGCAGGGATGGGCAGGAAAGGCTGGCAAGGTGCCTGTCAACATGAGTGGCATCCAGTTGGCCCCACCCATCCAGTCCACCTAGTCATGCCCACCCGGTCTTTAGGAACATCATATTAGAGGTCCACGGGATTTAAAATTATGAATTTAGTGGCCCCCAAGGTTCAAAAGGTTGGTGACTCCTGCTCTAAATCACTGTTTGCAGAACAGGAGATTCATTGATCAATTTTGAACAAATTAATCCTGGTGAGAATTTGGTTAGTTGCATTGATAAACTATCAGGAAAAACAAGGGCTGCAAGGCTAAATGAAAAATCATCCTGGAAGACAATTGAACAAGCCATTTTGCTATTGTTGCCAAAAGCAAAACATCCCCTTCAAAACAAAAACAAATCAACAAAAAAGCTGTCTATGTGTTCATGAGGAAATGGGAATGTCTGGAGGCAAATTTAACTTTTGGGGATGAACTTAATAACAATGAAGCTCACATAGTGTGCCAAACCAAACTAAACACACTGCATTGGTTCTTTGCACAATATGTGGGTCCAGATGATTTGACAATACTTAGAATGAAGGAAGCTCTTTCAAGACAGACAGATGTTGTAATAATAAGGTAAGTGTAACCAAATTCTCACCAGGATTAATTTGTTGAAAATTGATCAATGAGTCTCCTGTTCTGCAAACAGTGATTTAGAACAGGGGTCACCAACCTTTTGAACCTCAGGGACCACTAAATCCATAATTTTAAATCCCATGGGCCTCTAATAGGAAGCTCTTTCAAGACAGACCGTTGTTGTAATAATAAGGTATGTGTATGTGTCACATTTATGAAATTTTAAAAATACGTTAATGAAAACAAAAGTGCTGCCATAAAATATTCATCAAGATCATTAATTCCAAGGTCAAATATCACTTGGACATATTACCATTAGGAAAAGCTGTATGTACTATTTACATTAACAGATGTAACAAATTTGAGCATGACTAGCTGCTAATTGCACTGAGGATAAGGTAATTTTAGAGGACGCATTGCCTCTGAATACATTTTGCTAGTACATTTATTTTAAATATTAAGAGAAAATTTGCTTAGAAAAGTATAGTCAGTAATTTCATAAATATTATATGTTTATGTTCTGTAAAAAAATGTATATGGGACATTTTATTTCTCAATTATTCCAGAAAAATTAAAATATGATGGGATGACTTAAAAAACGTAAGGGGGAGATTGCTTGAGAACAATATATAAAGAAAATCATAAGCTACAAGACTTAGTATCCAGAATTTCTTTGTAGATAGGAAGAACAGGCTCTTGATGGCATATCTGAGATTCTTCCTTTGCTGAAATAGCATATGACTGAATCTGTTATGACTGAAAGAAGTACTGTCTCTTTTACTGGATGCTAAAATAAAAGCAATACTGTATATAAATAAATGTGTTAAAATACATGCACAAGGATGTTTGTTGTATATGGCACCTCACTAATATCATCCAGTTTCGGCCTCATTAATTCCAGTGAATACTGTAGAATATGAAGAAAACCAGAGAAAGACAGAATTTTAAAAACAATTTCTTTAATGTTTCAGTGAAGGCAATCTAGCCACTAAGCAAGTTGTTTTCCTTCAGCGGCCAGCTATGGGGAACCCAGCTGTCCAGATATCTGAGGTAAGAATAACAATCTGAAATAATCTCTGCTTGCTGACTGAAAAACCACTCCTGTGTCTTGCCTATCACGTAAAGGGGCAATAGCAATAGCATTTAGTCTTATATACCACCTTCACAGTGCTTTTACAGCCCTCTCTAAGCAGTTTACAGACTCAGCCTATTGCCCCCAATGATCTAGATTCTCATTTTACCCACCTCGGAAGAATAGAACACTGAGTCAACCTTGAGCCAGTGGTGAGATTTGAACTGCTGAACTACAGCTAGCAGTTAGCTGAAATAGCCTGCAGTGCTGCATTTCATTCTGTCGGGCTCTCTAGTAGACTCCTCCCAAAAATTCACAGGTACAAATTTCAGATACACACACGTTTGAAAATTCAAAACAATGTTCTTTATAATGAAAATTCACTTAAACCAAGCCCTCTTTTGGTATAGCACAGAGCACTCATCTCCAAACAAACTGGTAATTTGTACAGGTCCCTTATCAGTTCTGTGATACTTAGCTTGCAGCTGTGAGGCAATTCACAGTCCTTCTTCTTTCACAAAGTGAAACACACTTTGCTCTGGTTTAGTTTCAAAGTGAGGAAAAATCAGCACACAAAAGGTCAAAGTCAGTAAAGCAGTCACGAAACACAAGGATCAGATAATCCTCCACAATGGCCAAACCCACAGGCTGCTATTTATAGCAGCCTCACTAATTACCACAGCCCCACCCAACCACAGGTGGCCTCATTTTCTTTGATAATAATCTCCCAGTTGTTGTTGCCTATGCATCACTCTCCGCATGCGTGGCTGTATCATTAACTCTTGTTCTGAATCCAAGGAGGAGCTAGATAATTGATCTCCTTCTGAGCTGTCTGCCCCACTCTCCTCCTCCCTGTCACTCATGTCTTCTTGGTCAGAGGAGCCTTCATCAGTAGATTCCACCGGGGCAAAACAGGCCTTCAGCATGTGGATGTCTCCCCCACATCCACAGTCCTTGGGGCAGGAGCTGGGGCAGAGCTAACCACAACACACTCTAACTGTGGCACCCCGGCAAACAGTTCATGTGGGCAAAGGGGTTTCAGAGAATTCAGAGGGTTAATTAGCACAAGCAGAGAGGATGTGTAGTGGTACAGGTCAGCTGTCTCCCTTGAATGTGCTTTCTTTCATTTTCTTCCTTGAACTTGCTAAGTATAATATACTTATACAATCTAACTTACTCTCATGTATCCTGCAAAACCATATGAAGCTCTTAGGCATGCTTCGGGAGTCTGCAACACGGGGCGGATTCCTCTTACCTTCTGTTGTGCATGGACCATGAGGTGTGCACATGCCCCTAGTGTGTGTTTGCTTCCATACATGCGCAGGAAGCAAAAATGCACCGAAATCTCACATGTGCAAGCGCCTCCTTGCGCGATTTTGCTTCTGCACACGTGGTCGCACGCAAATTGTGCAATCTGGTGGCTGCTACTGGTGCGGCGTCGCCTACCACACTGGTAGCCACCCACTATTGCTGCAACACCTATATAAATAACAATATCTGAAAGAACTCCATTAGTACTGAAAGCAGCTTTTTTCCCCGCACCATTATAAAGAGCTCATTGTGTAGAGTTATGCAATTACTAGGATGAGCTATGTGACAAATTGTTATCCACTTCCTTGTGAGATAAAAAGGACATTGAAAACGAAAGATTCAGCGTAGTTTGCCAAAGTGATGTCCTTGGATGATCTTTTGCCTGTTTCCTTATGCATACTGTCCATTATTCAGCTTTTTTAGCAGGATGTGGTGAAACTAATAACTCTTTTATTTCTGGCTTACCCTCACGGTCTCTGTGTAGAGTCCTAAGGGTCAAGAACTGATTAACATTTTTTTTCTTACAAGGCATCTCGCTGCATATTCCTGGGTCCTCTCTCTGTACTGTTGCATCGGATCCTCCCTCCGTAAATCTTTTTTGGAATTTTGTATTTTGAGATTTGGCAGTTATTTTATGTCATGAAAGAGAAAAGGATCAAAGGAAATGGCCACAAAGGACTGTTAATGATTGATTTTTTTTCTTTATTCATTTTCTCTCTTTTCTTCCCTAAAGCAGTCCTGGCAACAAGTATGGTAACTAAAAATGCCTAAAGCCTGAAAGTGTTTGGGGGGGAGGGAGAAAATACAAGTTGATCACTTCCCCAGGGCAGCCCCCTCCCTTCTCAAACTTTTTTTGAAAGGCTCCCCTGAAGAGGGTGAGCTATTATGCTAAGTAAGGGCAGAAAAGCAGTTTATTTCATGTTTCATGAAAGAGGCCTACATCTCTTTAAACATTTCTTTTTCCTGATTTTAAAATTATATTTCTTGGGGTGGGAGTGAAGGAAATTAAACAGATGGAAGGGACAGGAAGGCAGTTCACATGCCACATTTTTGTAGATTAAATCCATTGTTTCAGAAAATACATAAATATTTTCAGACACTTTTATTATTATTGTTGTTGTTGTTGTTATTATTATTATTATTAATAATAATAATAATTAGATTTGTATGCCGCCCCTCTCCGAAGACTCGGGCCGGCTCACAACAATAAAACAATATACAACAAATCTAATAATTTAAATGTCACTAAAAAACCCTTATTAAAAAGCAAAAACATACACACAAACATACCATGCATAAACTGTATAGGCCGGGGGAGATGTCTCAATTCCCCCATGCCTGACGGCAGAGGTGGGTTTTAAGGAGTTTACGAAAGGCAAGGAGGGTGGGGGCAATTCTAATCTCCAGAGGGAGCTGGTTCCAGAGGGTCGGGGCCGCCACAAATGAGGCTCTTCCCCTGGGTCCTGCCAGACGGCATTGTTTAGTCGATGGGACCTGGAGAAGGCCAAGTCTGTGGGACCTAACCAGTCGCTGGGATTCGTGCGGAAGAAGGCGGTCCCGGAGATATTCTGGTCCGATGCCATGAAGGGCTTTATAGGTCATAACCAACACTTCGAATTGTGACCGGAAACTGATCGGCAACCAATGCAGACTGCGGAGTGTTGGTGTAACATGGGCATAACTAGGGAAGCCCATGATTGCTCTCGCAGCTGCATTCTGTACGATCTGAAGTTTCCGAACACTCTTCAAAGGTATCCCCATGTAGAGAGCGTTACAGTAGTCGAACCTTGAGGCGATGAGGGTATGAGTGATTGTGAGCAGTGACTCCCAGTCCAAATTGGTGCACCAGGGGAACCTGGGCAAATGCCCCCCTCACCATAGCTGAAAGATGGTTCTGTAATGTAAGCTGTGGATCGAGGAGGACGCCCAAGTTGCGGACCCTCTCTGACGGGGTCAATAATCCCCCCCAAAGGTTATGGACGAACAGATGGAATTGTCCCTGGGAGGCAAAACCCACAGCCACTCCATCTTATCAGGGTTGAGTTTGAGTCTATTGACACCCATCCAGAACCTAACAGCCTCCAGGCACCGACACATCACTTCCACTGCTTTGTTGACAGGACATGGAGTGGAGATGTACAGCTGGGTATCATCGCCGTACTGATGATACCTCACTCCATACCCCTGGATGATCTCACCCAGCGGTTTCATGTAGATATTAAATAGTATTCCTAGAATGTCTCAATTAAGTATTTCTTTGTAAAGTACTTTTTACAGCAATAGCAACAGCACTTAGATATGTTTCATAGTATTTTACAGCACTCTCTAGCAGTTTACAATGTCAGCACATTGGCCCCAGCAATGTGGACCCTCATTTTATGACATCAAAAGAATGGAAGGTTGAATCAACCTTGAGGCAGTCAGGATTGACATCCTGTCAATGGAATGCAGTTTGCCTGTAATACTTAATTCTAACCTCTGTACCACTATGTTTCTAAACAGACTACTGTGTTTTCTTGAAAAATAGGACCCTGTCTTAAAGCTTTTTGCACCCTGAAATAAGTGCTTGGCCTTATTATTAGATGTCTTATTTTGGGGAAAACAGGGTAAGATTTAAATTGCTGAGCAATATCGCATTGCAATTGTCTCAATTAATTGTGCTGAGACTAAACTTTAAAATATTTGGACTTTAAAAAAATATAATACACTAAGCATACAGCAACCACTGTAAAAAAATAACTCTACTTGATTAAAACAAGTTTATAAATCTATAATATTGTACTACTCATTTAATGTATTAGTTTCTAAGCTTTTTTTACAGAAATATTATACAGAAATATCACTGAATTAACTGTATTATGAGAGCAACAGAAGATTAAAGAAGGACCATTAAAAACATTTGATCAAAAAACTGCTATTAAATTGCTATTTAATAACTACATGAAGCTACTGGGCGGGATCATCCCATGGCATGGGGTGAAGTATCATCAGTATACTGATGATACCCGGTTATACATCTCCGCCCCATGCCGATTTAGTGAAGTGGTGGATATGATATGCCAGTACCTGGAAGCTCAGTACCTACAGGCTCAGACTCAACCCAGACAAGACCAAGCGGCTGTGGGCATTCCCTCCTAAGGACTTTTCGATCTGTCCGTACATTGTTCTGGGGGGAAGATTTTGTCCCCCTCAGATAGGGTGCGCAACTTTGGTGTCCTCCTGGACCCACAGCTGAGTTTTGATCATCACATTTCAGCTGTGGCCAGGGGGACCTTCGCCCAGGTTTGTCTGGTACACCAGTTGCAGCCCTACTTGGACCAGGAAGGTCTCCGCAGTCACTCAGGCTCTCATCACCTCCCGCCTTGATTATTGCAATGTGCTCTACATGGGGCTACCCCTGAAAAGTTTTTGGAGACTGCAAATAGTCCAGAATGCAGCTGCGAGAGCTGTTATGGGTGTACCTCTGTGCACCCATATAATACCTTTGCTCCGCGAGTTGCACTGGCTTCCTATTAGTCTCCGGGCACAATTCAAGGTGTTGATTATTACCTATAAAGCCCTACATGGCTCAGGGCCAGACTATTTACGGGACCATCTCCTGCCGCATACCTACCAGAGACCAATAAGAGCTCACAGAGTTGGCCTTCTCCGGGTCCCGTCGACTAAGTAATGCAGGTTAGCGGGACCGCGGGGGAAGGCCTTCTCTGTGGCTACCCCGGCTCTATGGAACCAACTTTCCCCCTGAAGGTTAAAAAAAAATCCATAACATTTTAACTGAACAATGTAAGTGTATACCTGTTTGGATGCATTAAACTTTTAATTTATCGTTTTAGATTCAAATTGTTTTGAGGGTACAAACATAATTGAAGTTGCTGTTTTGCTCTTTAAAATATCTGTCTGTGTATAATTATGCTGTTTAATTATAAATCACAGGTGTGATATGCAATTCAAAGACATTTTCCAATTCAGACTTTATTTTAGCTTTATTTTAGGGGGAAAGGCATTTGCTAAAATAAGGAGCAAGCAAGAAAATTGTTTGAAAATCTTGTACAGCAGTAGCTGAGGAAGTAGCATGACCTAGCCAATCTTGTGTTGGATCAGACCTAAATAGCATCAACTCTGATTTATATTTGGAAGGGACGGGAGATTACTAGGGAACCCCAGGCTGTCTCCTAAACAGAGAAGTTGAAGAACATCCCACAAAACACTGTAAGTTTGGTAATAAAATAGATATGAAGTTACTAGGAATCAAGCTCACTATGAAAGAATATTTACACTACATACTAACACTGGAAGCTTAATTTAGAGTTTTATTTAAAAATCCCCTAAGAACAAGCATTGTTTAATGTATACAAAACAGGACTAGGTTAAGGCTCCAGCAACCCTTGGGGTTCTATGCTGAAGTGCCAGATTTATAGCCTGTTTATTCCAACTATAGGATAGGAATGCTGTGCAGACATTGGCAGAATCCTCTCTATTCAACATCTAAAATCTTTTCAATCTCCTGGGAACTTGGCAGGGCTCTGTACTTGCTATACATAATTATTGAAGACAGGGGATAAGGAACTACATTTCATAATTGGATTTGGTTGTAGAAATGCACAATAGATGTCAAAGCTTGCTTTGTAAAAACAGCTACTGTTTTGGGAAAAAAATGTAAATTCGACTTTCAACCAGCCATTCTAAAACCCCAGCACATATTCAGAATGATCCCTGACTACATCAACTATAAATTAGGTTCTTTTTTATTTCAGAAAAAAACTACTAAGCAATTTGGAGAAGAAAAGTTGAACATAAGAAGTGGAAACATTGGATCAGACACAGCTGCTTCTCAGCTTGTCCAACACATGCCACCTACAGAGGAATTCCATATAGCACCTTCTCCAGAGTGTTGGCCCAAGGATGAATCTGCGCAGTATGGAAGCTTCCCTGCATTCAAAAGCAGCGATGGCATGCTTAGAGAACTGGAGGAAGGACAGTTTGACCAAGAAGATGGAGTCGCTCAAGTTACTTGTATGTGACCAGAAAATTACTAAGAGGAACCTATAGGTATTTTTAATGTAAAAATGTAATATTTTATTAATATGCATAGGCGTAATTGTGTTTCCTCATAAACAGGTACATGCTGGGAGTCATTTTTGCCACCTGCTTTGAGGAATCTATGGAACTATTTCTATTGCATTTATAGAATTATTAACTTGTACATTAGGTCAATTGTATTGGTATGTTACATTCCTAGAACAATGCTATAAACTGCTGGTGGCCCTCTTTGCAATCTTTCTAGCAACTGGAAACAGCTATAGATGAGCTGTTGATTTTTGCCCTATTGCAAAGCGTAACCTTTTCTATAGTGTGACAATATGATGCAATGCTACTACTATACCGTTGTAAACATAACAAGGATTAAGAATAAATTAAAATGTTTTCTAAACAAGTATGTCATTATTGATCTTCACTTTTATTCTTTGTTTTTAAAATACTAAATTTCGAATTGTGATCATAAAACCTTTTGCTGAAATATCTGAGAGTGCTTTGTAAGATGAGATTGTTGAGAAGTTGAAGAAATAAAGCTTTACCCAAATGCCTTTAGATTCTGTCCTGGGAAGGCATGAGAGAGCTCTTTTGTAAAGCTAATTATTAATTTTAAATGTATTGCTTCAATCTGGGGAAGGAAAAATGATCAGAGCAGGCAGAAAGAAAGGGAATTTAACTACTGCTATATAAATGGGGGTATTTTGTCTGTATGAATCCTCGCTTGAGGATTTTTCCTTAGATGTACACCAGGGAAGAAAATTACATGAGTTCTTTGTGCTCTAGGCATTACCTATCAGCACCTTTACCACTGAACATGATTTTAAAATTACTTCTGCTATGTGCTATGTTCCTTCTTGCTTCAAATGTTCTAACATCTGTAGTGATGAAAACCTTTGAAAGGCTAGTCCTGTCCCACTTGAAAACCATCAGAGACCCACTGTTAGACCCCCTGCAATTTGCATACCGAGCAAACAGAACAACAGAGGATGCTGTTAATAGGGCTCTGCACTACATCCTACAAACATCTTGAATCTCCAAAGACCTGTGCAAAGGTCCCCTTTGTAGACTTTAGTTCAGCATTCAATACCATCATTCCAGACACTCTTCTAACTAAACTGAACCAGCTAGTGGAACCTGACCACACTTGTAAGTGGATCATAAGCTTCCTAACAAATAGGAGGCAGCAGGCAAAGCTAAGCAGAATCACATCAGATACCTGTACAATTAGGATAGAGGGTCTCCACTTCTCTCTATATACCAATGACTGCATCTGTAACAATCCATCTGTTAAACTACTGAAGTTCGCAGATGACACAAGTGATTGGACTCATTCGAGACAATGGTGAATTCGCATACAGACGGAAGGTTGAACAACTAACCTTGTGGGGTAATCAGAACACTCTGGAACGGAATACACTCAAAACCATAAAAATGGCGGTAGACTTTAGAAGAAACCTGCCAATACGTCCACCTCTTACAATACTAGATAACACAGTATCAATAGTAGAGACATTCAAATTTCTAGATTAGACCATGTCGCAAGAGCTAAAATGACACATAAAGTCAAAAACGTCATCAAAAAAGCACAACAAAGAATGTTCTTTCTGCACCAACTCAGAAAGTTCAAACTGCCCAAGGAGCTGCTGATATAGAGGAATCACTGAGTCTGTCATCTGCATCTCCATAACTGTCTGGTTTGGCTCTGCAACCCAACAAGACAAATACAGACTTCAAAGATAATCAGAACTGCAGAAAAAACAATTGCTACCAACCTGCCTTCCTTTGAGGACCTGTGTACTACACAAGTCAAAAAGAGGGCTGTGAAAATATTAACAAACAACTCATATCCTGGACACGAACTGCTTCAACTCCTATCTTCAAAACGATGTTATGGAGCACTGCACACTGGAACAACTAGACACAAGAGCAGTTTTTTCCTCTAACACCATCACTCTCCCTCAACACTGTCAAACTGTTTACTAATTTGCATTACTATTAATCTTCTCATCGTTCCCATCACCCATCTCCTCCCATTAATAACTGTATGACTGTAACTTTGTTGCTTGTATTCTTACAATTTATATTGACTGGTTCCTAATGATTTGATTGCTTATTTGTACCCGGACTATAATTAAGTGTGGTAAGTTATGTTTCTTGACAAACTTATCTTTTCTTTTAAGTACATGAAGTGCATATGCACCAAGACAAATTTCTTGTGTGTCCAATCACACTTGGCCAATAAATAAAAAAATTCTATTCTATTTTTATTAAAGCTGAATAAATGATAGCCTAACCAAGGAACTTTCTTTATTGAAAGCAGACCATGTATCCCTGTCCTGATATTAAATCTGAGAATAATTTACAGTGGTCTCTATTTCCCATCTGCAATGGGGCCACTTTGAAAACAGGTGGTCAAATTCCAATCTCTCCTATATGCCTGACCATCTGCTGCTGTAATCACATAGTAGGAATTTGTCCAACATAGCTAGAGTTAGCCGCTCACTCCAGTATCAGACCATTTTTTTCAGTAAATGCTTACCGCTGACTCTCCAACTGTGTTAAATTGGGAGATTAAAATGTTCCTTAGTGGACATATGCTTTAGGCAGAGTACCACTATGCCAAACATTCATCTAAACCTCCACATGAACCTCAGCTGCCATAGTCAGAACATTAAAGACCAAATGTTGCTTTAAAATATACTGCTCCATTTTATCCTTAAACTGCACAAGTAAACATTACAGTAACACAAATCCAACATTAGGATTGGGATTGAAATTTTGCATGGCAATTACAAAACTGAAGGTAGAGCAATTAAGACATTCCTATATACCAGACCATCCAAGTAAATAGCTTATAAATCCGAGAGTGAAAGTTCGTTTTCCAAACTTGTGGGTTGGTCAGACGTCAGAGAACAAACCTTCACCTTCATCCTACACCCGAGGTACAGATATTCACCACTATCCAACACCCGAGGTACAGATATTAGAACAAAGAATGTTCTTTCTGCGCCAACTCAGAAAGCTCAAACTGCCCAAGGAGCTGCTGATACAGAGGAATCATTGAGTCTGTCATCTGGACCTCTATAACTGTCTGGTTTGGCGCTGCAACCCAACAAGACAGACACAGACTTTAGAGGATCATCAGAATTGCAGAAAAAACAATTGCTACCTGCCTTCTATGGTGAACTGCACAAGTCAAAAAGACAAAAATACTGCACGAGTTAAAAAGAGGGCTGTGAAAATATTTAGACACCTCACATCCTGGACACAAACGACTTCAACTCCAACCCTCAAAATGATCCTATAGGGCACGGCACACCAGAACAACTAGATACAAGAACAGTTTTTTCCTGAATATCACCACTCTGCTAAACAAATAATTTCCTCAACACTGTCAAAACTATTTACTAAGTCTGCACTATTTATCATCATTCCCATCACCCATCTCCTCCCACTAATGATTGTATGATTGTAACTTTGAAACTGTATCCTTTTACAATTTATATTGACTGGTCCCTAATATGATTTGATTGCTTATTTGTACCTGGACTATGGAGTAAAATACACTGACAGCATATGCATAAAGACAAATTCCTTGTGTGTCCAATCACACTTGGCCAGTAAAATATTCTATTCTATTGTCTATTTGCAGGAATATCTTCTTTTACTGACGAATCAGATAGTATCTTTATAACCATTCCTAAATCGATAACAATATATTGTTTTCATTATTCTAATATACGGATTAATTACTCTTTAAGTCTATAAGGGCATAATTACAGTACTAGGTTTCAATCATTCTGGGTATTTATTTAGTTGTATTTGATTTCAATAGGCACCCATTAATATGAGTGATTTGAGGAGGCTTAAAAAAAATACAAAATAAATATACATGGTTGCTGAGTAGAACTATTATCATGGTTGATAATGCAGCCAAGAAATGGGGCCCTTAATTCACTTGACGTTGCAGACCCAAGCACACAAGCAACTCTACACGGCCTTACAAAAACCCAAGAGGTTCGTTCGGGTCATTCTGATCTGTAAAGGGAGAATATTTATTTATTTATTTATTTAATTTATTCCATTTTTTTTAATGCTGCCCTTCTCCTTAGACTCAGGGCAGCTTACAACATGTTATGCCCACAAACATATTGCCCCCACAATCCGGATCCTCATTTTACCCACTTGGAAGGATGGAAGACTGAATATTCTAGAAAGAATAGAGAACTACAGCAGAGAAGGCATGTCTCCTGGTCCTTTTCACCTGACATTCCTTAGCTAACATGACCTGTAACAGACCCAATCTACCAGAACAAATTGGACTCATAAAAGCAATTGAGAGAAGACAGTCTCTTAGGTAACCCATCCCTAACCTCTAAAGGACTTTAAAAATGATATGGAATGTAGAAAGAATGCAGCCCAAAGAGGCAGCAAAGCAAAGCATGAACTCTAGTCAGAAGACAGTAAAAATTGTCTATAGTAATGCAAGTGTTGCTTTAGTTTAGCATGATTTCTGCCTATATGTGAGGAATACTCAGAAGTAACATGTTTTTCTTGGGTTTAGGGTGTCTGACAGATTAATAACACTTCAATTGCACCCAGAAGCCAATACTGCTTATATAGCAATGATTTAAAACTGGTCAAAATCAATTTTGATCAATCAACTCAATTTTCTTCAATACAATATCCATATAAAAAGGTGATTATAGCTTTATTTTTAAAATGTTATCCGATAGCCAGATGAATCATGTTCCCTCTTACAAGTATTCGCTTTCACCTCAACAAGTATTGCTACAAGTTGAATGTAATAAAAATTAGAAATGTTCTTCCTTTGGAACCTACTGATCTTCAAGCCTTTTAAGTTAACTTCAATTAAACTTGTTCATAAACATGTTCTGTTCATACAGAATCATCTTACCTCTTTGACTATAGTAGCAAGCACCAGAACTGAAATATTGGACATAGTAATTACCTATTAATATCTATATTGGTGGGAATCAAGAGGGTTATTCATTGACTTAATAAGTTATACTAGCAACGAAAGTTATTACTTGGTCTTTTCTTTAGACTGCCTTAGGTTATTAAATCACATGTGCCCTGGGGCTCATTTAACTCCATGGAAAATTATACTGGGTCTTATGCATTGCTTCAATGACATACAGTAGTATATTTTGAATATCTTCAATATTCACAATTCAGAATTGGTATTATTCAAAACGACCTTAATACTCCAGTGTAAAATTTGTTTTAGAAATGTACTCTTTGCTTTCAAAAGACTTAACATGCTTTCAGGTTAAAGTTTAGTAAACATTTCACCCAGCTATTAAGACATATCTCTCATATGTTACAATCAGAGCATAGAACTTAAGTGTGGAGTACTGTATTTTTTTGACATCGGAATGCTCTTAACAAAGGTAACCATCATTTTGCAGCCCAATTTTTTTTGGAAAAAGAAAAATTTTAATTGCAACCTCTACTTTTTACAAAGTATTTCAAAAGACAAACATAGCTCAATTTCCCTATAATGCAGAATGTAAGTTAAACCCTCAATATATTTAGCATACAAATTCAATAGTTCACTTAAGCTTAATGAAGTTCTATAGTATCAGGCAGGCACATGTGCACACACATTAGAGGTACTCAAGTCAACAGCATTAAGAAATGTAATGTAATTGTAGGCCATTTACAGAACTTTGATTATAGTGCAGACAAATCAGATTTATTAAGATCAAAATCAGTTTCCACCACCACCACCAAAGGCATGTATTGGAAGAAGGAGATATGTTAAGATTTTATTGCAGCCTCAAAATTAGTGCTTACTGACATTTGTCTGTTAACTGGAGGCTACATTCAAATATAGAATGCCAATTGCATCTTGTAACCCCTGAAACGTAACTCCTCAACCACATGCTCTAATCAAATTACACATGGGCATAATTGCTGTTGCTAAGAACCACCTGATGTGATGACCCTGTTGACCATTAAAACCATTCCAAAATAGATAATAAAAGCAATTGAAGAAGCCAAATCTGTCAGTCAAGTGAAGAACTTTCAACGTCCAAGAATATCCCTTTAGCAGTTTCACTCAAAGTGTCTATCATCTGCTATGAAGTATCCAAGTACTGTATCTTTTTAAAAGATTCCCTTTCTGTTAGAGCAGCAATCTTGATACTCTATGGGACCAATTCATAATATCTTATATGCAATTAAGGCAAGAACATTATGTGCTCTGAAACCAAGTTATGAATAGTAGGAAATAAACTAGTTTGACCACATAAGGGCAAACAAACCTATTTCAAAAAATAAAGGGACATCTTTGATAAGAAAAGATCAGCCTTCATTACCTAAAAGTTAAATCATCATACCAAATTTGACTGGACAGTGCTAGTGCTTTTAGATTTCTGTAATCATGTACATCCAATGTATAGAAGCCTATTATAATTGTCTTTTAAAAATATTTAGCTCTACAGCATTCAAAATAGTTTAAACTCCATTAAGTTCTTATTGAACTTTAGTGCTAAAGCAAATCTTAAGATGTAAGGAACATACAGTGGGATAGGGAACATAATTGTGGAATTCAATGACTAGCATACAAAACAGATAATATTCCGGCAATATTTGGATCAATAAAAACCACTTGCAAATGATGGATAAAACTTTTCCAAGTACATGGGACTCGTCCTACAAATGAGTAAGATTATTTTGGCACAATCTGCTGTAGTGTTAACATAAATGTTTAATGCGAGGTATAGTCTGTAAGCAATTACTATAAATATGCACAAGTATAAGCCACAGAGAACTTTACTGTAGGCCAGGAGAAAGCACACATTGTTTTATCCATTGGTGAGAAGTTCAGCTAGGGAATCTTTGCCTTAAAGGGATTGGACATATAATTATTTGTGGATATGCAGAAGCCTTCATTGATACAGCAAGGCAAGTCCAGAAAGAAACCAAAAGCGCTAGAATATACTTTTGGCAGTATAATAAAACCTACCATTTGGTATTAATACTGCAGTAACAAATATTTCAATATACATGTACTATAACAGGTTAGTTCTATATATGCATACACCCAAAAGCAAAACTAAATAAGGATTGTTTCCATAAAATACAAAAGTTAGAAACAACTGAAATGGACTTGCAAGCTTCTGAAGTGTCAAACTAAAGCTGAAGTTCCAACTTCATTAGAATGAAAAGCTCAGGTTTAAACTGAACATTGTTTGAAGACTAAGATCCAATGATTGTTTAGCAGCAATTTTACAGAACTGTAAATTCATTTATTAACAGGCAGTATAAACAGATAATTCTAATTTTATTTAAAAACCATGAGTGCCACATTGAATATACAGCTCATGAATAACTTAAAACCATATCCCATATTAAGAGGCAACGCACACAGCATACAAAAAGTATACTAAACAAAGCTCTAAGGATACATGATTGAGATTTCTAAAATTATATATACAGTACACAATGTTAATTATGTGTTCATTTCAGTCCCCGATACTCCTCATGCCTCACTTTCACCAGAAACTGAATTCTGCACTTCCTCTTCTAAAATTGGTACGATCAGGTTATCCTTGGACATCAAGTTATATTTCATCACAAATTTGGTAAACCGATGACATAAGAAAGTCTCATTCTGAGGATACAAAAAATGTTACAGATTAGAAAAGTACATGTTAATGCAGATTAAAATTACTCAGGGACATAAATTCCTTGATTGGGAGCATTATGTTGGCGGAGGATATAGAATATGATTTGTGTTGTTTTTTGTAGTTTTCTAGGATGTACAATAAAGCTACTTTTAAGATTTCTTTTCAACTAAAAAAGAAGGAACTACCTGATAAATGACAGAACGTGGAAATGTCTTCTTACAATGTTTCTTACACTATCTTTCACAAAACATCAGCACCCATAAAACATGAAGAGGTAGTTCCAAGACCCCAATTTTTAAATGGATTTTGGATCCTTTCAATTTCACTAACCAAATACAATCCCCTGAGCCTGAATGAAGAGATTTAACAGCACTGTATACTTTTCAAGATAAACAAATGTTATAGAAACCACAAGAAGAAATAAAAGACAAAGATATTAAAGGCACAAGAGAAGAAAATTTACCCCAATTCCATTCATTCCTTTCTACCATTGATTCCATGAAATCCATAAACTGCATGATTTTGTTATTTAAAATTTTCAGTGATTCAGCTTAAATACTTTCTGAATACATATTTGATTGCTCATCTTAGTATTCAAGCTATCTTCATTTTTTTAAACTCTTTTCAGCCACATATTCTTCTCATGTATTCTTTCCCACTAAATTAATTTTATGTTTTTTTCCTGACATATCTAACTCTCACTTCCATTGAACAAAAAGGACAAAAATTTTTTTTAGCCACTTGTTTGTTTGTTTCAATCTTTCAACATCTCTGAGCAAATTACACATTGCTATCTTTTTACTTTTTGCAACCTATCAGTACCACAAACACTTTGTACATTTACCATAAATAAGCAGCCAAGAGGACACTCCTATAATCATTCAATACACTCGGCTATTGGCCCATTTGTTTAACGTCACATTAAAAAGACTCAAAAGAAATATAATAAAAAGAACCAAAAATTTACAAAAATTATTAGTTTTTAAGATTAAAATACATTCAGGTTTTACAATCCTTTCTTCCACAATTTTTATGAAAATGCTTTTACAGTAAATAAGATTATCAAAATAGATTAAATGCATAAGGTTTTGATAAAGAAACTGCAAGACACACATACCTTCCCTAGAGTTTATGTTCAAATTGAAGAACATTTTGAAACCATAATAATTATACCATGCTGTCATAAAACACAGCAGCAACACTCAGTAGGCATGCACTCTAAACAGCCATTCCAAAGACACCAATATAAAAAATAGCAGACCAATAAAGCTATTCCACCATTACAATTTCTGGTACTAAATAAGAGCACAATCTAAAGATTTACTCAGAAATAAAATCCATGTATTCAGTTGTCCCAGTTAAAATTGCCCTTCCAAACATTTACAACCCAATCCTATCGGCATTTATTCACAAGTTAAGCCTCACATATACTGCTCAAAAAAATAAAGGGAACACTCAAATAACACATCCTAGATCTGAATGAACGAAATATTCTCAGTGAATACTTTGTTCTGTACAAAGTTGAATGTACACAACAGCATGTGAAATTGATTGTCAGTCAGTGTTGCTTCCTAAATGGACAGTTTGATTTCACAGAAGTTTGATTTACCTGGAGTTATATTGTGTTGTTTAAGTGTTCCCTTTATTTTTTTAAGCAGTGTAGTTCAATAGAGCATATTCTAAAATACATAGCTAGAGGACAATACTCTTTGTAATAAAGCACTTACTTCATATTCATCAAATATTTGACGATGATGAAAATATGCATGTGAAAATATTCTGTAAATCCTACGGCAAACTGATCCTAGCTTGGCTACAGATGATTCCTTTATACTAACCCTGCAAAAACAAGAATTTTTTGCTGCATTAAATATTCCCCTAATCCTCAATTGACAATAAGATTTCTATAATTGAGAAAATATTTACCTGCTGGGGAAATATTTATTGCTATTCAGAAGACATGCAGCACCATCCAGTGTATGTCTAGTGTAGTCAATGGCAGGACACTATGAAAAAAATAATAAAAGTATTGCATTTAGTATAGATAACGTTTTAATACTTTCAAATAATCTAAAACCAATGTATGAAAAAAAAAAATCATCCTTTCCAAATTCAATTCTTCACACAGCCATGAAATTCACTGGGCGATATTACTACTACAGTCATACCTCGTCTTACGAACCTAATTGGTTCCAGGGGGAGGTTCGTAAGACGAAAGGTTCGTAAGACGAAACATTGTTTCCCATAGGAAACAATGTAAAGTCAATTCATCCGGGCAACCAAAAAAACCCCCGCAAAAAAACTGCGTTTGGCGACTGCTGGGAAGCCGCGTGGCTATTTTAAAATGTACAGCCGGGCTGGGGGGCTTCCCAGCAACCTCCCGAACCCCGAACCCGGAAGTTCAGCAAAGGTTCGGGGTTCGGGAGGTTGCTGGGAAGCCCCCCAGGCCGGCTGTCACCTTTTAAAACAGCCGCGCGGCTTCCCAGCAGCTTCCCGAAGCCGAACGCCAAACCCGAACTTTCGCGTTCGCCGTTCGGCGACTGCTGGGAAGCCGCGCGGCTGTTTTAAAAGGTGACAGCCGGCCTGGGGGGCTTCCCAGCAACCTCCCGAACCCCGAACCCGGAAGATTGGGAGGTTGCTGGGAAGCCCCCCAGGCCGGCTGTCACCTTTTAAAACAGCCGCGCGGCTTCCCAGCAGCTTCCCGAAGCCGAACGCCAAACCCGAACTTCCGCGTTCGGCGTTCGGAGACAGCTGGGAAGCCGCGCGGCTGTTTTAAAAGGTGACAGCCGGGCTGGGGGGCTTCCCAGCAACCTCCTGAGTCGAACCCGGGGTTCAGAAAAATTTTGCCTCTTCTTACGAACTTTTTTCGAGTTGTGAACCGGCATTCGGGAGGCTGCTGGGAAGCCCCGCCGCCCGGCTGTCACCTTTTAAAACAGCCGTGCGGCTTCCCAGCAGCCTCCGAACGCCAGTTCGTAACTCGAAAAAAGTTCGTAAGAAGAGGCAAAATTTTTCTGAACCCCGGGTTCGTATCACGAGTTGTTCGTAAGACGAGGGGTTCGTATCTTGAGGTACCACTGTATAAGGAAAAATGAGGAATTGTCTTGTGCTCTTCAGTTGATCTGAATGGGAACAAAATAAATAACACTAAATGCCAAATTATGGTTTGAATTGTGTATTTTTTATTAAATTTAATGTGGTGTCACATCATGAGGAAAAGACAATGTCCTCTGAAAATACTCACTTGCAAGCATATAGCAATGGCACTTTAGACTTAGATACTGCTTCATGGTGCTTTACAGCCCTCTCTAAGCAATTTACAGAGTCAGCATATTGCGCCCAACAATTTTCTCATTTTACTAATTATTGATTCAAATGGGATGGAATGGAAGCACATCAGAAATTAAGGGAATGTCACTAATAAGTAGAGAATAGCAACTCATTTACACTTCTGAAGATGAACAAAAGTGTAGAATTTTGTTTCTGAACATACAGTATAGGAAAGTAACGTTTGGAGCACTGTAACACAATTAGTAAAACATTTTTATTCATTACAGTTGCTGTTTTTCTGTCTTACCTCTTTGGGAGTTTTATGGGCCGCACAAAGAAAAATCCATTGTTCAGTTGCTGTCATCTGTGTGCATGTGTCTGGGTGGCATTCACTCTATTAAAATAGTTACACAATAAATATTTGTTGAGCCTACATGAAAAATACATTTTGTGCAAGTAACATTCTTCTTATCTGACCATTATATATAATTAAAAACCAAAATGCTAGGAGTCTTCTGTTTTAACTCCCATTTTTTTGGACTGTAAGACACACTGGTTTATAAGACACATTAGGATTTCGAAGAAGTAAGTAAGAAAAAAAAGGGTCTTTTTCCTCCCTGGTTTCCAGGAGCACTCTGCAGACCTCCCAAAACCTCTCTGTACCCTGTTTTTCACCCATTTTTGCAAAAAAATGGGGCACACAGAAAGTTTGGGAGGCCTGCAATACTTTTGGGCGAAGGCAAGAACGCCCCCATTTTTGCAAAAACCATACCATTTTTCACCTGTTTTTGAAAAAAATTGGGCACTCAGAAAGTTCGGGAGAGCTGCAGAGTGGTTCTGGGGGCTGAGGGAAGGCAAAAATGTCCCCTTTTTTTGCCCACTTTTTGCAAAAATTGAGATGTTTTTGCCCTCCCCCAGCAGCATTCTGCAGGCCTCCCGAACCCCCTGTGCACCCCGTTTTTGCAAAAATCAGGCCCCTCCTCTTTTCTTTTCTTTTTTTTGCAAAAAAATGGGATGAGGTGCTGGGGCTTCAGGAGAGCAAAAATGGCTGTATTCAGTGTACAGTGATCCCCCGCTCGTTGCGAGGGTTCCGTTCCAGGAACCCCCGCAACGAGCGGGTTTTCGCGAAGTAGCGCTGCGGAAGTACAAACACCATCTGCGCATGTGCAGATGGTATTTTTACTTCCGCAGCGCTAGCGAGGAGCCGAAGATTGAGGACTCAGCTCGGAAGCTGCACAGGTGTTTTAAAAGGTCTCCGCCGGCATGGGGGGCTTCTTAGCACCCCCCCAAACCCGAGTTGGGGGTTCGGGAGGTGGTAGGAAGCCCCCCATGCCGGCGGAGACCTTTTAAAACACCCGTGCAGCTTCCGAGCTGAGTCCTCAAGCCAAGCGCAGAAGTTAGCCTTGAATCCCTTTGAATCCCGACGCTTCTGCTGGATACGGGCGATGGGGGGGCGAGCTGCCACAGCCCCTGGCTTCCGCGCTGCTCGTCCCACCCACCGCCCGTATCCAGCAGAACCTGCTGGATTCAAAGTGCTGCTGGGAGCCGCAGGCGAAAGGAGCTCGGGCATCGGAGCGCGGCGCCAGGCATTGTTCTCCGGACCCCGCCCGCTCAGCCCCGCGGCGGCCCTTTCCCTCTCCAGGCTGCGGGCGGGGTCCGGAGAACAATGCCCGAGCTCCTTTCGCCTGCGGCTCCCAGCCCACAGCCTGTCTCCTGCTGCCCGGTTTAGCCAGGACACGAGCGGCGAAATGACTTGGAGGAATGTGAAGCTGAAACCATTCCTCCAAGTCATTTCGCCGCTCGTGTCCTGGCTAAACCGGGCAGCAGGAGACAGGCTTTGAGTTTTGGCTGCGGGGGGAGAAGTAGGACTTTCCTAACTCCCTCGCCCCGCAGCCAAAACTCAAAGCCTGTCTCCAACGCGCGCTACGATCTTCCGGGCGAGCCAGGCTCAGCGGATCAAGGCAGCCGCTTGGGCCGAGAGGAGCCGGCCTTGATCCGCTGAGCCTGGCTGGCCCGGAAGATCGTAGCGCGCGTTGGCTGCACCGGCGGCGAAATCGCTCGCCGCTGCAGCCAACGCGCGCTACGATCTTCCGGGCCAGCCAGGCTCAGTGACGGAAGGCAGCCGCTTGGGCCGAGAGGAGCCGGCCTTGATCCGCTGAGCCTGGCTGGCCCGGAAGATCGTAGCGCGCGTTGGCGGATCAAGGCCGGCTCCTCTCGGCCCAAGCGGCTGCCTTCCGTCACCTGATTGCTCTTCGCCGGCGGGATGCAAAGTGCTGGGGTGGGGGAGTGTCCTGACAGCCCCCCCACCCCAATGCTTCACCTCCTGCCGGGCAAGAGCGCTCGGGTGGCAGCTTCTTCTAGATACGGGCAATGGGCGGGACAGAGAAGCGGGGAGAATCAGGAGGCTCCTTTGGCAGCTGGGGGCTGCCCTGCTTTGTTGTTTTGGCTGCAGCGGGTGACAGGCAGCCTCCAGCCGCCAAAGGAACCTCCTGATTCTCCCCGCTTCTCTGTCCCGCCCATCGCCCGTATCTAGAAGTTGCCACCCGAGCGCTCTTGCCCGGCGGGAGGCGAAGCATATGGGTGGGGGGGCTGTCAGGACACCCTCCCACCCCAGCACTTTGCATCCCGCCGGCAAAGAGCAATAAGGCAGCAGCTTCTGCCGGACACGGGCAATGGGCGGGACAGAGAAGCGGGAAGAATCAGGAGGTTCCTTTGGCGGCTGGAGGCTGCCTGGCACCCGCTGCAGCCAAAACAACAAAGCCAGGCAGCCCCCAGCTGCCAAAGGAGCCTCCTGATTCTCCCCGCTTCTCTGTCCCGCCCATTGCCCATGTCCGGCAGAAGCTGCCTCCCGTGCCGATGTTCCCCGCCAAGCCCAGTTCGGCTTCCCTGGCTGCTTGGCCGGAGGGGGGGGGGGGCTCGGCCAAAAGGGGCTGGAGACGCAGCGATTTGCCTCCCGCCCCTCGCCCCTGTGCCACCGGCACGTCATCTTCCCTCCCAGACAAAAAGGCCGGCCTTTGGGGATGAAGGGGTGTGTTCAGCTCTGCGTCTCCAGCTCCTTTCGGCCGAGCCCCCCCCCCCCCCCCCCGGCCAAGCAGCCAGGGAATCCAAGCCAGGCTTGGCAGGGAACATCGGCACGGGAGGCAGGAGACGATCGGGCGACCGGAGCAGCAGCCAGGGAAGCCGAGCCGCGTATGGCGGTGACGGCGGCCGTCTCCTGCCTCCCGCGCCGATGTTCCCCGCCACGCCCGGCTCGGCTTTCCTGGCTGCTTGGCCGGGAGCTGGATGCTGGTGGTGGCGGAGGAAGGCGAATGCGGCTTGGAAGCTGGGAGGGGGGCAGAATATGGGAGGAGAGAGGCTTGCAATAGAGGGTGGAGGAAGCGGCCATGGGAGGGCGAGCTGCCTCAGGGAGGAGGATCGGGCGGGACCAGGTGGGGGCTGGAATTTCTCCGCCAGGGCGAAGGGCGGGCGAGCGGGTGCTGGGGAGGGCTTCTCGCCCTCCCGACAGCAAGAGGGGGGAGCGAACGGCGTGGGCAGGCGAAGGGCGGGCGAGCGGCAGCGAGGAGTTTGCGTGGGCGGTGGGGAAACTCCTCGCTGACGCCAGCAAGAGGGGGAAGACCCAGGGAAGCCGCTGCCATCTACGCATGCGTGCGCGTAGATGGTATTTTGACTTCCGGGTTGAAAAATCGCGAATTACCCTGTTCGCAATGGTCGGGGACGCAATAACCGGGGGATCACTGTATAGACAAACCAACATATGTTGCTTCTTTTGGTGGTGGTGGTGGGGGAGAGTATGTTTTACACTCCGAAAAATACAGTACTTTTTTAATAGACACTTAACTGCCTAAAGAAAAATGAAAAAAAGTTACCTGAAGTTTAACTGCAAGACCATTTAGTTCCAGACAGAATTGCCTAAAATGTTTAGAGGAAAAAAGTTAGATCCTCACCGTTTTTTTCTTTCATTTGATGTAATTACAAGCCTAGGAAATACCACAGACATTGTAAAATGCTGCTAATTGTTACCTTTGGAAAGAAGCATAAAAAATAACCTAAGTGTTACTTATATCCCAGTCAAAAGTTTAATATTTAAGATTTTCTAAGATTCTAATAAAAACAATGTTGATTGCTGATAGAGGGCAATACTACTTACATGGCCTCTAGAAAACATAGGTTATCCATCAGTTTGGGGAAAGGTTCAGTGAGCATATTTCACTTGGGCTGACTGAGGATCATTGTGGGGGGGGAGGCCAGGATGGGGTTTTTTTTGGGGGGGAGGGAATCTCTTGTAAATATACATCCCACTCAAATCCCATACCCACATGATTAAAAGAATAACACTAAGTAAACAAATAAGGCACTTCAAAAGGATGTATCTTTGCACTTCGACTTAACATATATCTCTTTTCTGAACATCTCATCACTAGAGTCTCAGACGTAATTAACAATTTTCTTAATGAGAAAGTATAGCTATTTTCAGTCCTTTTTTTAAACTTGGATTGCAAATGGTGCAAATGAACACTATTTCTTAAGAACAAACATTTTCCAAAAGAAAAATTTACATTAAATGTTACAGTTACCTTAAATGTTCATATTTCCAAACACCTTCATCCTGCCCTTCTGGAGGTTCAAGAATTTTATCAATATTTGAACAGTCTGCCCTTATATTTTGTTGGATATACTAAAGAGGGAAATGTTTAGAAATAGATGTATTATGAATCACAACTTTAATAATAACATATTGTACATGTGTGAAGCTAGCAAAATGTATATTGAGCACTTCCCAACTAAACTTTTTCCTGTTCTGCTAATCCCTGTTCTCATGTTTTGTTTCTATGTTCCAACACAGAAAACTTACTAAATGTACAATTTACTTTGACTAAAAACTATCAGTCCTGTAGCTGAACATATTAACTACAGTGCAAAAAATAAAACAACAGGCAGCTCAGTAAAGATGCAACATTTATGTGTTTTTAGTGTAAAAATGATGTAATAAACACTCAACAGCAAAGCAGGTAAAACTATATCATTAATGCAATCTAGTCCATTATAAATCCATAGTTGTCAAAAAGTAAATGAGTACCAAGATAAAGCTAAATGCTGAGTACCTGTTGAACTGCCAATGTACTATCCATCTCTTCAAATGATTCATCAGGCCAATTATAAAAATCCTTAAAAAAAAACAAAAAAAAACAAAAAGATTGATGCACAACAAAATCAAATCTTAAAAATACTCAACTTCATAACAGCACTTGGTTTGCCTTTTAAAAGAACAGACACAATTGACTTCTGGTCTGCATAATTTCATGATTTTTGTTACCTATTCTTACTGAATTTTATTCTAGTACCAGAAATATCTAGCAGTACTATGTACTATAAATACTTTTATGAAACAAAACCTCTTTAGAATGACATCCCCAACCCTGCCATCTTTTTTATGTATTTCTAAGTAGTTATAGTTTATTAGATTTGTATGCCGCCCCTCTCCGAAGACTCCGTACAATACAAAGTTAAACTTGGGGTCTAAATATGATAAATGCTGCAATAAACTATACCTGAATCAGTACAATGTATGAGTTAGAAAATTATAATACTGCAGTCCTACAAGTTTAACACTACAAGGATGCAGAATCTTACATCTTATAATTATTATTAAAGCAGTTAAGCTACTAGACTCCATATAGCATTAATGAAATTTTAAGGGAGGTGTTGAGAAATAATAAAAAGGCCCAGACCTCTTTGTCTATTACTAAAGTGTATTTAGGAGTTTTGCAACTTTTTAAAAAGTAGCTTACTTTTACTATACTAGTATAAGTAATTCAAACTATAAAGGTATCCATTCCTTTCTCTTCCTATTTTTCCCACAACAGCCTTGTGAATTGAGTTGGGCTGAAAGACAGTGCACAACTGGCCTAAAGTCACTCAACTGGCTTTCATGCCTAAGGTGGGACTAGAACTCAGTCTCCTTGTTTCTAGGTTAGCACCTACATCAAACTGGTTGTCAATTTACCAACTCTCAGTTGTACATCTATGCACGTTTAAGCTAAGGTAAATAACCATTAAACTCATATACTGTAGTATTTTATATTTATATTTATATAATTAAATGTAATACAAAGATAGGAATAATAGCAAATTCATTTTTTCTATAACACCCATGTAAGACTGTGTAAGAAGCCACTGCTATTCTTATGGACAGAAAGTTGGGGTTTTTTAAATTCCATATGGACATTTTAGCTGTGTTTGTGTTAAAATTTAAATGCTTCTGAAACAAAATTTAATAACAATAGGGCTTAATTGTAATCGCTGTATTGGTTAATCTAAACAATTCACTGCACAGTATTTTGGAATGCATTAGAGACATTTTCAAGAAAACATTGCTGTTTTACAATTAAAATTATATATGAATATATTTCACATACATTATATGCACTCTAATAATCCATGGCACTTTATATAAGTTTTACCAGATTTCCCCAAGCTTTTTCGCGAGGATAACCTAACAATCTTGGTTAACAAAACTTATAAATCCGCAAATTTCATAGAAACAGCCAAGAAAAACCAAATCAATAACAACAACAACAACAACAACAACAGAGTTGGAAAGGACCTGGGAAGTCTTCTAGTCCAACCCCCTGCTTAGGCAGGAAACCCTACACCAGTGATTTTCAACCTTTTTTGAGCCACAGCACATTTTTTACATTTACAAAATTCTGGGGCACACCACCAATCAAAATGACACAAAATGACACTCTAACACAGTACATATTATACATATAGTTAATAATATAGCAGCTTCAACTACTCGCCGCAGCCACACAATGACAAGTGCACGGCAGCCCAAGCGGGGATCTTCCTTCCCTGTGGATGAGAGGCGGCCTGCTATTGGTTCATCGCTAGTAGTCGGGATGAATCTTAGAAGATGATTGGTCAGTGAGCATTCCCTGTGCCTCTACAGGTATTTTATATTTATTTCAAAGAAAAAAGGCCTAGGTATCACTAAGTATTAATTTTTTTAAAATTCTAAGTGCTTCAAAAATACTATTTCAACTAAAAAATAGAATGTAATCAAAGACTAATCATTGTAGAGCAAGGATGTCAAACTGGATTTCATTGAGGGTCACATCAGGGTTGGGTTTGACTGGGGGGTGCAGGGCAGCAGCTCAACATCACTAGTGTCGGGGGCACCTTTGGCGGCCCAAATGCTCTGTCAGCAAAAATGGGTTCCCAAGCTCCATTTGAAGCTGTGATGGCCTCCTGCAACCTTCTGCCAGGGAAAATCGAGCATGAGAGAGTTGCACGCAGCCCACCCAAGCTGTTTTTGCTGGCAGAGGCATTGCAGGTTGGTCTTTTGCTGTTTCCAGAGCAGCCTGTTGGCCAGATCTAAGCACCTTATGGGCGGGATACAGCCCCTGGTCCTTGAGTTTGACATCCCTGCCATAGAAATTTGTGAAAATGTTAATTTTATTTTACATATTAATGTGCCAATAGAATAGATTGAAAACCATTTTGTTGAATCTAGTTATTAATATAAAATAACCTCCCATTATTTCTGTCTACCAAATAAGGCATTTTACTATATAGAGCGCTTCCAAGAACAGAACTACAGTAATCTCAGTAGCTTTCATAGCAGAAAAACCTGTTCAATAGTAAAAGAGGAGCATGAGTGACATACACATTCTATTCATTTTAAACTAGTCTCAAGAAAGCAAGATAGCACCAGATGTATAGAACTGTATAGAACAAGCAACTACAGCTAGTCCTCAGCTTATGACCATAATTGAGTCTAACATTTCTATTACTAAGCAACAGTTGTTATGTGAATTTCACCCTATTTAACAATATTTCTTGCTTGCCACAATTGTTAAGTTATTAAAACAGCCATTAAGTGAATCTGGCACACGGGGTTTGTTTGTCAGAAGATTGTTTGTCAGAAGATTGACCCCTGGGCACTGCAACTGTCATAAACTTTGGTCAGTAAACGAACTAAACGAATTCTGTAGAGGTGGTATAGGACTACCTGTACACAATTAACATACAAATGTTCTATCATAAGTGAACATCTGGCTTAGGCCATTCAGAGGGAGTTTGGCATTTCTAATTCTAGGCAGCAAAGTCAGTTTCTGAGAACTACAGTTCCAAATGTCAATCAAGTTCATTACATCTGCCACAAACAAGCTGCCACTTTGGAAGAAAGTAGGAGAGTAGCAAGGGAAAAAGCAAGTCAACCTACAGACTGCACCTAAAACCTCTTTCAGTTTTCAATAAAAATTCTAAAACAGAAATTTGAAGGACCCCTTGCTGAAAAAGGGAAAATCAAACAATTCATAACAATAGCCTTTCAGAGTCCGTTTTGAAGTGAGCGGCATATAAATGGAATAAATAAATAAACAATAATAATAGTCTATGACAGCATTGTATTATTTATTGGAGAAAGGGTTCTGGGATAAAAATAAGCCCTCTCCCAAACAGGACAATCCCCAAAAGCACTCATTCTGAACAGGAAAGGACAAATGATTTCCAGTACCGCCCATTTCTTCTGTGGGAAGACAAGAAGCTCAGAAGCACCTTGGCACCCTGTTATTTACCCGCCCTGCAAACATTCCTCTACACCCAGTCCCACTTTGTGAGGTCCACTTCCCTCTTTTCCCTACTTTACAGTCAAGGCTCCGGCCTTTTCCTCCCTCCTCAAATACCCCTTTTCCCTGCATAACCCCCACCCGTGTTCTACTCTCCTCCACTTCTTCGGGGACGGGGGAGGGGCGAAACCCGGCACAGTGACCTTGCTTCCGAGGCTTTTCTCCTCACGTTTTTCAACCCTCTGAAAGAGGCCATAGTCTTAATTTCGAATTCCAGAGTGAAATCGCTTTTTTGGCGGTTGATGGAGGGAGGGAGGGAGAAAGCACTATAAATAAACACCCGAATCCTGGCCCTCTTGTTCGTTACAGCGCCATTCCCCCCCCCCCCAGGGCTTCGGGCCCAGTGAGTACAGTTTCTAAGCCCGGAGAGAGACAGAGGGTTGTCAGTCCCGTCCCTCCCACACATACACACCTGAGGGGAGGCCGCATTGCCTAACCTTGTCTCGCCCCGCCTTCCGTTCCCACACCGGGCCCTGCTTAGCCCTGAAGGGGAGGTCCCCCTTTTTTGCCCTTTCTAGCTCCCAGCGGCGCCCCCCACACCTGCCCTCCTGGTCCAAAAGCAAGCGGAAAGGTCGTCTTCCCGGGAGTGGGGGGGGCAGCAAGTAGGCCTCCGCCACCAGCAGCTGCTTCCCCCCACCCACCACCATCCCCCGGCAATACCCGGCCCGTCTCTTCGCCGCAGCAGGGGTCCCCCACGCGTTCCGAGGCCTTGCGGGAGAACGACGGGTGCTTACCTGGGCCTTGGTGCCCGGCCTGTTCCGCCTTAGCACAGCCGTCCCCTCCGCCATGACCATAGTGACAGCGAGCGGCGCCAGGACCCGGATGCGGTGGCGGCAGCGGCAGCTACCCAACAGGCGGGGAGGGGAAGAGAAGGAAAAAAAAAAAGAGGCGGAAGACGCGCGACGACGACGAGGCCGACTTCCCCCGAGGGGCGGGGAAGGAGTAAGAGGGGCAGGAGAGCCCGCGGGGATTCGGAGAACCACGTAAGTCTCGACGTCACGAGAGGCGGGGCTAAGGAGGGAAGTTGGTGTGGGAATGATAGAGCGGAGAAAACAGCGCCTCCCAACTCGGGAGGAGACAAAGAGGAGGCGAACACGTGATGCATACGACACCGAAAGGGGCGGGGAAAGCTGAACTGAAAGGCGGGGAGGAAGCAGGGAAGTGGCGCACGCCGTTGACAGTTTGTCGGGGCGGGGGCAGTTTGAGGGTTTCCCGAAAAGAGGGCGGGGCGTTTCCTGTGGAAGAGCTGTTGGGAGGCTCGTCTGACGCCTCCGGATGCGTCTGTCGTTATAATACGCGTATGACTCCTTGAAACTGAGGAAATTCATTCGCCTCGGGGAAGGGGAGGTCACTGATGCTGTCCTCACAACTCTGCAGACGGCCTATTTATCGGTCGGAGATGGGGAGCGCTGAGCCCTCTCGGGGCCCGTGTTTTGAACGGAGAAGTGACCAAGTGCGCGAATAGACGTCCATTTACTGTTACTTCTGTATGACGATGGCGAAATCTCGAAGAACGAGATTTTACAGCTCTTGGGAAGCCTCACGGGGAAAGTTAGGTGAAGTGCTCTGGGACAGCTGTTTCTACAGGAGGGGCTCGCGAAGGAAGCCTGGCTACGGATTCCTTGTCAACTTTTAAGACTTGTGGACTTCAACTCCCAGAATTCCTCAGCTAGTTTTGCTCAGCAAACCTGGCTGAGGAATTCTTGGAGTTGGAGTCCGCAAGTCTTCAAGTTGCCAAGTTAAAGATTTCTGCTGTACATCGGCATCCCTTCAGGGGCTGATGGGCCATTTGCGAGCCACAGGCAAATCTGGAGGGGGAAAACCTCACTCTCCACCCAGCGGTTTGTCCAGTGTGGGCCTTGATTGAAAAGATGGACTGGGAGGAGAAGTGATCTTGTCAATATAGAGCAGCTCTCGAAGGGCATCTTCTCCCTCTCACAAGAGATCCTCCTGGTTAGTTGACAGACAGCTTCTCCTAATCCTGCTGAGTGTTGCCTCCAATTTTATTTATTAAATGGATATGCCTGCCTATCTCACTGTTTTGGAGATGCGGCAGCCAATTAATGAATGGTGGGGGTATTGCTCAAGCAAGATATTTGCAATTTCAAGTATAGTATGTCACAAAAGTGAATACATCCCCTCACATTTTATAAATATTTAAGTACATCTTTTCAGATGACAACACTGAAGAAATGACACTTGGCTACAATGTAAATTAATGAGAATACAGCTTGTATAACTGTAAATGTGCTGTCCCCTCAAAATAATGCAACATTAAGGTCTAAACTGCTGGCAACAAGAGTACATCCTTAAGTGATAATGTCCAAGTGGAGCACAGAGTGTCAATATTTTGTTGTGGCCACCATTATTTTCCATCACTGCCTCTTGGGCTTAGAGTTCATCAGAGCTTCACAAGTTGACACTAGAGTCCTCTTCCACTACTCCATGATGATATCATGAAGCTGGTGGATGTTAGATACCTTGTGCACTTCCACCTTCCGTTTCAGGATGCCCCACAGATGCTCAGTAGGGTTAGGTCTGGAGACATACATGGCCAGTCCATCACCTCAGCTTCTTTAGCAAGGCAGTGGTCATTTTGAGCAAAAAATATATTTTTTTCTGCATACAAACTTCTTCAATACATTTAAAAATATTTTCATATTATAATAAAAACACTATCAAGTTAGTACATTATTTATAATTGATCTCCCCCCCAAAAGTAATTAGTTTCAAATTTATTACTTTTGGTGTCAATCCAACCCCCCAACCTTGACCTCTAATTTTGTCATCTAGATATCTAATTTTTGTCTAATTGAATTCAAGCTTAATTTCTTTTAAACCTTATTAAAATAATTTCCTTCTCCTTTAATGCTTCAGATATCACATAGTGCCTATTCCTCTTATGTATTCTCCAAAACTCTTATAAGAAAACTACAAATAATAAAAGAGAAATTATAGTTTTAAAAAGGGAAAGAAAATAACAAAGAAAAAAAAGGAAAAGCCAAATAAAGAAAAAGAAAATCAAACTATTATTATATAACAATATAAAAATTAACCAAACCATTATTTTAAATCTTCAATTAATAATCATCTTAATATTATATAATATTATAATCTAATTGCATCATTTCATAGTTAATGCATATTTAATAATCATCCCTCCTCAAAACACCATCTTTGCCAATCCTCAGGGCTTTTATTTTTTATCATTTTAAACCCATATATTTTTTCCTTGCCTCCCTTTTTACCAAAATATAGAATCTTTTTCATTTCCATTCTGACTTCTTTCTTTTTTCCAGAGTGTATACACACTCTTGAACTATTTCCAAAAACAGGTGAGGACTGAGGTTTTTTTCTCTCTTATTCTTTCCAAAAACAGGTGTGGGCTGGGGGGTTTTCCTCTCTTATTCTTTGGGTGCTTTTTATCATATGCTTTAAATCAAGAGTCACTTCCCTCTCTGTTTTGTTTCTCTCTCTTTCCTTTCATTCTCTGCCTCAATCATTTTCTCATTTCTCTTTTTTTCTCCCCTTTTTTCTCCCATTTCTCTCTCTCCCTTCCTCTCCTCTCTCTCTCTCTCTTGCTTTCTTTCTCTCTCTTGCTTTCTTTCTCTTTCTCTCTCTCTCTTGCCTTTTCTCTTTCTCTCTCTTTCTCTCTTTCTTTCTCTCTCTCTCCCCCTGTCTTGCTCTCTCTCTCTCTCTGTGTCTTGCTCTCGCTTTCTCTCTCTTACTTGCTTTTTCTCTCACTCGCTTTCTCTCTCTCTCTTGCTTTCTTTCTCTTTCTCTCTCTCTTCCTCTCCCCTCTTGCGGCACACCTGACCATGTTCCGGGGCACACTGGTTGAAAAGCACTGCTTTAATCAGTTCCTTTTGGAAATACAGTACTTGGGAAAATATCTCGGGATACTTTTCTATTTCCATTTTTCTGTTGCTCATTCAATTCCAGCTGTTGAGAGCTCTTTTCTTCTTCAATTTCACTGCAGTCTTGCTGTGAACATTCAGTATAGAAAAAGGTGTTTTCATTTCTGATTTCTTCTTTCCATTCCTGGATCTCTCTCACTCGGTGAAGCAGTGGAAGTGATGTGCCACTGCCTGGAGGCTGTTAGGATATGGATGGGTGCTAAAAAACTCAAACTTAACCCTGACAAGACAGAGTAGCTGTAGGTTTTGCCTCCCAAGGACAATCCCATCTGTCCATCCATTACCCTAGGGGGGAATTATTGACCTCCTCAGAAAGAGTCCGCAACTTTGGTGTCCTCCTCGACCCACAGCTGATGTTAGAACACCAATTTTCAGCTGTGGCGAGGGGGGCATTTGCCCAGGTTTGCCTGGTACACTAGTTGCGGCCCTGTTTGGACAGGGAGTCTCTGCTCACAGTCCCTCATGCCCTTATAACCTCGAGGTTCGACTACTGCAATGCTCTCTATATGGGGCTACCTCTGAAGAGTGCTTGAAAACTTCAAATCGTGTAGAAGGCAGCTGCGCGAGCGGTCATGGGTCTTCCCAGATACACCCATGTTTCTCCAACACTCTGCAGACTGCATTGGTTGCTGATTGGTTTCCGGACACAATTCAAAGTGTGGGTGATGACCTATAAAGCCCTACATGGCATCGGACCAGATTACTTACGGGACTGCCTTCTGCCGCATGAATCCAGGTGACCGGTTAGGTCCCAGAGAGTTGGCCTTCTCCAGGTCCCATCGGCCAGACAACGTTGTCTGGCGGGGCCCAGGGGAAGAGCCTTCTCTGTGATAGCCCCGGCCCTCTGGAATCAGCTCCCTCCAGAGATTCGCACTGCCCCCATCCTCCTTGCCCTTTGCAAGGGTCTCAAGAATCATTTATGTCACTAGGCATGGGGCAATTAGATGAAGCCCCTTCACTTGTTTATGAGATGTAATGTGTGGTTGTGAATGAGTTGGCTGACTGATTTTAGTATATATGGGATTTTAGTAGTAATTTTTAATTAATTAGATTTTTTGTCGTGTTGTTTTTTGTATTCTGTGAACCGCTCTGAGTCTTCGAAGAAGGGCAGTATACAAATCTAATAAATAATAGTAAATAATGATAAAAGTATATCTTTAAACAAATCTCTTATGTCTTCCATGTTTTGCAAAGTTAATGTATCAAAAGTTTTATTCAAATAGCCAATTAAACTTTTTATTTATTTATTTATTACTTAGATTTGTATGCCGCCCCTCTCCGAAGACTCGGGGTGGCTCACAACGCGTGGAACAAATCATAAATAATCTGACAAATTTAAAATATTTAAAGATTTTAAAAAAGACCCCATATACTAACAGACATACACACAAGCATACCATATATAAATTAAACATGCCCAGGGGGAGATGTTTCAGTTCCCCCATGCCTGACGGCAAAGGTGGGTTTTAAGGAGTTTACGGAAGGCAGGAAGAGTAGGGGCAGTTCTAATCTCCGGGGGGAGTTGGTTCCAGAGGGCCGGTGCCGCCACAGAGAAGGCTCTTCCCCTGGGGCCCGCCAACCGACATTGTTTAGTTGACGGGACCCGGAGAAGGCCCACTCTGTGGGACCTAATCGGTTGCTGGGATTCGTGCGGCAGGAGGCGGTCTCGGAGATATTCTGGTCCAATGCCATGAAGGGCTTTAAAGCTCATAACCAACACTTTGAATTGTGACCGGAAACTGATCGGCAGCCAATGCAGACTGCGGAGTGATGGTGAAACATGGGCATACCTAGGTAACCCCATGACTGCTCTCGCAGCTGCATTCGGCACGATCTGAAATTTCTGAACACTTTTCAAAGGTAGCCCCATGTAGAGAGCATTACAGTAGTCGAACCTCGAGGTGATGAGGGCATGAGTGACTGTGAGTAATGAGTCCCGGTCCAGATAGGGCCGCAACTGGTGCACCAGGCGAACCTGGGCAAACGCCCCCCTCGCCACAGCTGAGAGATGTTTTTCTAATGTGAGCTGTGGATCGAGGGGGACGCCCAAGTTGTGAACCCTCTCTGAGGGGGTCAATAATTCCCCCCCCAGGGTGATGGACGGACAGATGGGATTGTCCTTGGGAGGCAAAACCCACAGCCACTCCGTCTTATCCGGGTTGAGCTTGAGTCTGTTGACACCCATCTAGGCCCCAACAGCCTCCAGGCACTGGCACATCACTTCCGCCACTTCGTTGACTGGGCATGGGATGGAGATGTAAAACTGGGTATCATCTGCATATTGATGATACCTCACCCCATGTCCTTGGATGATCTCGCCCAGCGGTTTCATGTAGATGTTGAATAGCAGGGGGGAGAGGACCGACCCCTGAGGCACCCCACAAGGGAGAAACCTAGGAGTCGACCTCTGACCCCCCACTAACACCGACTGCGACCGGCCAGAGAGGTAGGAGGAGAACCACTGAAGAACAGTGCCTCCCACCCCCAACCCCTCCAGCCGGTGCAGAAGGATACCATGGTCGATGGTATCGAAAGCCGCTGAGAGGTCAAGGAGCACCAGGACAGAGGATAAACCCCTGTCCCGGGCCCGCCAGAGATCATCCATCAACGCGACCAAAGCGGTTTCTGTGCTGTAACCGGGCCTGAAACCCGACTGCTGGGGACCTAGATAATCGGCTTCTTCCAAGGACCGCTGGAGCTGGAGTGCCACCACCTTCTCAACAACCTTCCCCATAAAGGGAAGGTTGGAGACTGGATGATAGTTATTAAGCACAGCTGGGTCCAGGGAGGGCTTCTTGAGGAGGGGGCGCACGAGCGCTTCTTTATAGAGTGATGGAAAAACTCCCCTCCCCAAGGAAGCGTTGGTAATCTCCTGGGCCCAGCTCCGTGTCACCTCCCTGCTGGCCGAAACCAACCAGGAGGGACACGGATCCAGTAAACAGGTGGCGGAACTCACAGCTCCAATGGCCTTGTCCACTTCATCAGGTGTCACCAGATCAAACTCTTCCCAGACAGGTGGACAAGTACGTGCCCCAGTCACCTCGACTGACTCGTTGTCGGTCGACTCTGTTTTGCAATGGAGTCGAGGTCGGCCCGGATCTGAGCGACTTTATCAGCGAAAAACGTGTTAAAATCCTCGGCACTACTCTGCAAGGGCTCCCCAACTCCCCCCTGGTTAAGAAGGGAGCGGGTCACCCTAAACAGAGCGGCCGGGCGGGATTCCGCTGATGCAATCAAGGCGGCATGGTACGTGCATCTTGCCGCCTTGAGCGCCACTTTGTAAGTCTTAATAAAAGCTCTTACAAGTGTTCGATCGGATTCAGACCTACTCTTCCTCCATCGCTTCTCTAGACGTCTCTTTTGGCGTTTCAACTCCCGGAGCTCCTCGTTGAACCATGGGGCTCTACGGGGTCTAATGCCACGGAGAGGTCGCAAAGGCGCAATCCGGTCAAGAGCCTCCGCCGCAGCCCTGTTCCAGGCCTCCGCGAGAGACTCCGCCGAACTGTGGACGAGTGCCTCTGGAATAACCCCAAGCGCCGTCTGAAAGCCCTCTGGGTCCATCAGGCGTCTGGGTTGGAACATCTTCATTGGTTCCGCCTCCCTGCGGGGGAGGATTGGAGCCAGGAAGTCAAGCCGTAGTAGAAAATGGTCTGACCATGACAAAGGCAACACTTCTAAGCCCCTTAGTCTCAGACCATTACTCAATTTTACTTTATAACACCCAGAAGCCAAAATTTTCCAAAACAGATTATATCCTTTCCTTCTCACCCTTTCCAAGTTCAAATAAAGTTCAAGCCCAAGATGTTATTTTTCTATTTATTTTTCAGTTCCTCTTTATCACTTATAAAAGGAAAACAATCTGCCCAGTCTCATTGCATCAAGGACAAATTCAGTGAACAAGTCCAACCAAATATTGCCTCAACTTCACCAGCAGATGTCATCAGTGTGCAATCACAGTTACTTTCAATTCTTCAATTCTGGCTTCTATAATCACTTTGAAATTTAAATTATGCTAATTCTGAAAATCCAGTCTTGTGTTCCCAACTTCCACAAATAAGAACAATTTGTAAAGTTCTTGGGTTTTAACATAAATTTTAAAGTTCATTTAAATGTCGAATAATATGTCCAAAAATAGTGCAGCCGCAGTCATTTCCGTTTCCGCCCAACTTCTGAAACAAAGAGATTTTTAAAAATCTGAATCAAGGTCCCCTCTGGCAGAATTGCTCACCCTTTCCAACAGGCTTTTATTCTTCTCACCCTCCAGGACAAAAGCTTATGTTTCTTCTCCTTCCAGATGACTCCCAACGCTTCGAATCCTATCTTCCCAACACATAGTCGCCGCGGCTATGCTGACCAAGGTCGTTTTACCCATGGCCGGTCGAGGTCACAACTCTGTCTGTCATGGGGCGTGCCAGCCCCCAAAACGACAGGAGACAAAGACCCCTTTTTCACACACACCCCTCCAGGGAGGTTCCGGGCCGATCTGACAGGAATTGGCACCTCCAAACAGCAGGGATTTGTCATCCCCCTACGAGCGTGAAGGAGAAGCCCTCTCGATGCGGTGCTGACCACGCCCCTGTCAAAGGCAGTGGTCATTTTGTTAGGTGTGTTTGGGATTGTCATGTTGGAATACTGCCCTGAGGCCCAGTCTCTGAAGGGAAGGGATCATGCTCTGCTTCAGTATACGTTGGCATTCATGGTTCCCTTAATGAACTATAGCTTCCCAATGCTGGCAGGACTCATGCAGCCCCAGGCTATCATATTCCCACCACCATGCTTGACTGTAGGCAAGACATACTTGTCCTTGTACTCCTCACCTGGTTGCTGCCACACACGTTTGACACTTCTGAACCAAGTAAGTTTATCTTTATCTCATCGGACCACAGGACATGGTTTCAGAAATCCACGAGCTTAGCCTGCTTGTCTGCAGCCAACCATTTGCAGGCTTGCTTGTGCATCATCTTTATAAGAGACTTCCTTCTGGGACGATAGTCCTGCAGTCCAATTTGATGCAGCGTCCAGTGTATGGTCTGAGGACTGACAGGCTGACCCTTCAACCTCTGCAGCAATGCTGGCAGCAGTCAAAAATCTATTTCCCAAAGCCAACTTTTGTATGTAATGATGCTGAGCACGGGCACTCAGCTTCTTCGGTCGACAATGGCGAGGCCTCTTCTGAGTGAAACCTGTCCTGTTAAATTGCTGTATGGACTTGCCCACCATGCTGCAGTTCAGTTTTAGTCTTGGCAATCTTATAACCTAAGCCAATGATGGGGAACCTTTTTTGGTTCACATGTCACTAAGGGAGAGTTGTGCAGGGTGTGTGTGTCATACGCACGTGTGCCCATACCCATAATTCCATACAGGGGATCCCCACACATGTTCATGTGCCCCCGCTCTTGGATCATGATGGCACACCCATTTTTCGCTCTCCCCATGCTTCAAATGACAAAAACCACCACCACCCAGGAGGCAGAAAGTGGCCCGTTTTGCTAACTTCCGGTTAAAACGGAAGGCCCATTTTTTGCTCTCCCCAAGCTCCAGAGCCTTTCTAGGAGACTGGGGAGGGTGAAAACAGCCTTTCCCACCACTCCAGAGGCTGGAAACATTCCATTTGCCGACTTCCAGTTGGCCTAGAAGTTCCGTTATTTTGCTCTCCCCAGGCTTCAGAGCCTTTCTAGGAGCCCTCCACAGTCCAGAAATGGCCCTTTCTGAAGCCTGGGGAGAACAAAAAACAGAAGTTGGCAAATGGAACGTTTCTGGCCTTTGGAGGACCTCCGGGAGTTGGAGGGAGGCCATTTTCGCCCATCCCAGGCTCATAGAAAGATTCTGGAGCTTGTGAAGAGCAAAAAACAGTCCTTCCCCATGCCTTTTGGAGGCTAGAAACAACCTGCCTCTGGACTGCAAGTGGGCCCAGAAGCCCTGAAAATCAGCTGCCTGGTACACACACATGTACGCTGGACCTGAGCTCCATGTGTCCACATGTCCATGCATGCCATAGATTCGCCATCATAGCCCAGGCCATCTTTATGTAGAGCAACAATTTTTTCAGATCCTGATCCTGCGTTCATTGCCGTGAGGTGCCATGTTCAACTTCCAGTGAGCAGTATATAAGAATGAGAGGGATAATACCAAATTTAACACACCTGCTCCCCCTTCACACCCAAGACCTTGTACCACTGACTCACATGACACCAAGGAGGAAAAACAGCTACTTGGGCCCCATTTGACAATTATCACTTAGGGGTGTACTCCCTTTTGTTGCCAGCAGTTTAGACCTTGATGGTTCTGTGTCATAATAAATGTAATAAATAAATGTAACACATGCTAAAACAGCACCATAATGAACACATTAGAAATGTTTTCACTATACAGATACGTTTTATTTCAAGGTCACAATATCATTTGAGAAATGTTGCATTTATATGGAACAAAAGCATTTGAGCACTTTTTGTAGAATGACAACTTCTCAGTCAAGTTATTTTCCAAGAATATCACCATCTCTAAATATGAAATAGTCCTGAAAATAGAGAATATAAATTAGCATTTACCAAAAAAAAAAAGTTACTAGTTCAGAAGTCAATGCCCAGTTGTTCCAGCAGAGATGGATTTACGAGCACATGGTGAGATTAGTGCTCTGCAAATAGTGAGGCAAGGACATGTCCTTTACATTGTTATTTCTTTGAACACTGGGGAGAAGAGATAATTGAAACTAAATTCCCGTAAGATAGCCTTCATCTGGACTGAAGTATTCTAATTTAAAGTAAACTAAATTACAAATCCTATCTGCATTCTTACTGCATACAAGAGTCTCCATTAATAGCCAGGTTAGTTCCAAGCCTGAATTGGATTCATTTTTACCACTACGCTACATATACTGTATAACCAAAGCCAGTATTATATCCAGCAATCTCATGCTATTATGTAAAGTTATGTTCTCTAGGGATTATCTTACAACCCAGCATACTATTACCTGCATGCACCAGTTTTAAGATACTTGCAGTTTTATAAGACACTCGTGAACAAAACTAATGAAGTGGTATATGGATGTGAAAGCAAGGGTAATTTACAAGGATAAAAAAATATGAAAACTAAATAATACTAAAATATACATAAATTTAGATTGTATGTCTTTTAATTTGTTTAGTGCTTTTTTTCAGTTTTGCTTTCTTCTGCCTTTTGCATAAAAGGTTCTTTCTGTGAAGAATGAGAGTGAGGGTGGTGTGGTGCAAAGAGTTGCAGGGACTGGGTTGAGGGAGCAGGTTCAAAGGTTGTGAGGACATTTGAGAGGCGGGAATTGAAGCAAAGATGTCTTAGGTTGCAATAGGTCTCCCCCTCCTGGGGCCCTATGTTCCACTTAGTGATTTATGCTGTTTAATGATTAGATTAGATTAGATTTATTGGATTTATATGCCGCCCCTCTCCGCAAACTCGGGGCGGCTCACAACAACAATAAAACAGTACATAATAACAAATCCAATGCCCACCAATCTAATTACAGTTTAAAATTAATAAATTTATAAAACAATCCCAATGTATATAAAAACAGACACACAGTCAATCAATTAATGGCAGGACAGGGTCATGCCCCCAACCGGAATTAGTAAAAGATCCAGCGCCAGCCTCAAGTGTATTCCTTATTGAAATGTTTGAGTCCCCTCCCCTCTTAACAGCTGCCGAAATTGCTATTGAGACAGCGAAAGACCCATGATTATCTCAGGTTAAACAATGGATTTTAAAAGGTTGGCCAATAGAGAAACAAAGCGATTTATTACAATTGTATAAAAACAGACAAGTAGAACTGAGTGTTTTAAGAGATTGTGTATTGTGGGGGGACCGTGTGGTAATTCCTCAAACACTTCAAAAAAGAGCTTTGAAAATTTGCACCAAGGCCACCCATGGTGAAAATGAAAAGCTTGGCTAGAAGTCACTTATGGTGGCCAGGCTTAGACAAGGACATTGAGTCACCCGCTACCCATGCCAGCAAATATGTCCTGATCCGCCGAAAACCAAGCCAGCTGAGTGGGAGACACTGAGGGACCCGTGGTCCAGAATACACATCGACTTCGCATATTTCTCCAAAGATCTCCCTGCTTTCTTCAGGGACACTAAATTTTCTGTTGCATTTTTCTTGTTACTTCATCCACTGATTCCACCAAATGCATCAGCAGGATTTGGTATTTACTTTTCTACCAAAATTGAAAAATTGATAAAGCACTGAGCTGCATTAATTCAGCTAATCAGTTTGCTTTGCTTTTCCCTCATGAGGTCACACCTCATAATTCTTCTGACAAAGAAGAAGTAAATGAAACCTATGGGTGGGCTGAATGAAAGGTATTCACCTGGGTTTTTATCTCTGTGTGGGTGCTTTACTTAGTTACTGAGGATTGGTTGGTTAAGTTTTTAATTTTATTGAGATAGTTTAGGTTTGTTCTATTTTACAAAATTTATTTTTTTACTTATTCATCTATTTACTTCATATTATATATATTTATTTATATTTATATATATTTGTTTAATATATTAAATAGTAGTTTAGCGTAGTTAAGGTTTACTTTATTTCCATCATGGCTCTTTTCCTCTATTATGTAGGAAAAGCCATATTTGAGGTAAGAGATCTTCGGTTTTATTTGTTTGCTTGTTAGCTTGCGTGCCTGACTCTAGGATTTAGAATTCAAAAAGGTAATATGACAGATAACATGACATAAATAATTTCATGATAGACATTAAAATTTGATAATAAAATAAAATAGGAATCAAAGGGATCTAGGAATAAGTAAAATTACAGTAATACCTCATCTTACGAACTTAATTGGTTCCGGGAGGAGCCAATAATGCGTGCAAGCCCATTAGGAAAATCCAAAACATTAAGGCTTTAAAAATTAAAAGCTGCCTGCAGACGAAGCTGAGGCAAAGGAGTGAGGGGAGTGACAGCGAGAGATGGCAAGAGGTGGCAGTCCCAACGAAGCAAGGTGAAAAGAGCCTCTCTTGAGCTCCATGGGTCTTTCAATCCTGTTTTTGCCCACCCCGTTCTGCTCATTTTCCCCACACCTTTCTCCTCTCTTGATCTCCATGGGTCCCTCCCGTTTTTGCTCACCCCGTCCTGATCATTTTCCCCACACCTTTCTCCTCTCTTGATCTCCATGGGTCCCTCCCGTTTTTGCTCACCCCGTCCTGATCATTTTCCCCACACCTTTCTCCTCTCTTGATTTCCATGGGTCCCTCCCGTTTTTGCTCACCCCGTCCTGATCATTTTCCCCACACCTTTCTCCTCTCTTGATCTCCATGGGCCCCTCCCGTTTTTGCTCACCCTGTCCTGATCATTTTCCCCACACCTTTCTCCTCTCTTGATCTCCATGGGCCCCTCCCGTTTTTGCTCACCCTGTCCTGATCATTTTCCCCACACCTTTCTCCTCTCTTGATCTCCATGGGCCCCTCCCGTTTTTGCTCACCCTGTCCTGATCATTTTCCCCACACCTTTCTCCTCTCTTGATCTCCATGGGCCCCTCCCGTTTTTGCTCACCCTGTCCTGATCATTTTCCCCACACCTTTCTCCTCTCTTGATCTCCATGGGTCCCTCCCGTTTTTGCTCACCCCGTCCTGATCATTTTCCCCACACCTTTCTCCTCTCTTGATTTCCATGGGTCCCTCCCGTTTTTGCTCACCCCGTCCTGATCATTTTCCCCACACCTTTCTCCTCTCTTGATTTCCATGGGTCCCTCCCGTTTTTGCTCACCCCGTCCTGATCATTTTCCCCACACCTTTCTCCTCTCTTGATTTCCATGGGTCCCTCCCGTTTTTGCTCACCCCGTCCTGATCATTTTCCCCACACCTTTCTCCTCTCTTGATTTCCATGGGTCCCTCCCGTTTTTGCTCACCCTGTCCTGATCATTTTCCCCACACCTTTCTCCTCTCTTGATTTCCATGGGTCCCTCCCGTTTTTGCCCATAGTCCTGCTCATTTTCCCCATACCTTTCTCCTCCCTTGAGCTCCATGCGTCTTTTCTTCCTGTTTTTGTCCCGTTTTTTCCGATCCTGGGAGGGGAGCCTCTGGGGATCCCAGGATCGCAAAAACTGGCGCTTGGCTTGCAATGAAAGTCTGGAGGCGGGGCATCCCAGCGGCAGCGGCAGGTTCGTAAGGTGAAAAAAGTTCGTAAGAGGCAAAAAAATTCCAAACCCTGGGTTCATATCTCGAAAACTTCATATGACGAGGGGTTCATATCATGAGGTACCACTGTATTTTAGGATAAATATTTTAAAAAAATATTTGCATCACCTTTTTCTGAGGTTCTTGGTGAGTTGTGTTAATATTTTTAATTTAAACACATCCACAGAACAGCCTTCCAGAACGTACATGTACCAAAGTCTTCTATGATAATCTGACCAGAACCATGTGAGAGGAAAGACGGATAGAAGCTGGCACTGACTGGCTGATTTAATAGTATTTTTGTACCAGTGACTTATATGAATTCTTGACAATTTACAAACAGCTGCCCCAAATCCATACAATTAGTAGTCAGGAGGCCCAGAGTCACCTTACAATAAACTAGAGATAGGAGGATCCAAGCCTCTATGTTGTCATCAACACTATCTCGGAGGCACTGTGAATTCTTCATACAACAAGGTTTGTATTGGAAGAAAAGGGCCATTATAACATCATTGAAACAGCAGAGCAACTAAAGGCAACTTCAGCTTTCCCCACAGCTGGCTAGAGGCAAACTTCAGGTGATGCCATGAGGTGTTTTGCTTAACAGTGGCTAGTGAGGACAGCTCTCTGGGTCTTGTAGTTTTTTCTTTAATAGCAATAGAGTATAGAGCACAGGTCTGCAACCTTAAATGCTCAGAGAGCCATTTGGATCCATTTCCCACAGAAAATAAAAGTTGTGACACATATTTTGAGCAACAGGGAACCACAGCAGAGGGCTGAGAGAGCCACCTATGGCTCCAGAGCTGCGGGTTGCTGACCCCTAATCTAGACACAGTATCACACTTAGTAAATTCACGTCCTCTGTTCAAAGGTGTTCAAGATGTCTTATTTTGCCAGGTGTTACTGTGAAAATATAGAGACCACCAAAAAAACCAGATGGAGCACATCCATGAAATAACAGTGAAGTATCAGGAGCTGGCCAAAAAGAATGCCAGAATAACAGCTGTAAGTCATTCAATTCCCTTACAATCCTGTCATAAGCTTCTCTTTTGGTCTGCTTGTATCTATTCTATAACTGATGTACGCTTTTCATTTCTGTATCTTAGTTGCAAGAAGAAATAGTACGTGCTGTGGAGGAAAACAACCAAATGAAAAGAAACATCCAACAAATAAGAATTTTTTTAAATTTTTTTTATTTAAATCATAAATTGGGAGATGACGTTTGTGTCATCATAAGAACATAAGAAGAGCCGTGCTGAATCAGGCCAAAGCCCATCGAGTCCAGCATTCTGTGTCACACAGTGCACACACACCCCAATTGCACATGGGGATCTTGAGCAGAAAGAGCAGGCAAGAACCCTCCCTTTCCCTTGACCCCCAACAAATGGTACTCAAGGGAATCCTGCCTCCCTGAACCAACAGAGGTGGCACAGGGACATCCGTTTCAATAACCACCGATACATTTGGCATCCATGAATCTGTCTAATCCTGCTTTGAAGCTATCAAGGCTGACAGTTGTCATGACCCCTTCTGGAAGTGAATTCCATAAACCAACGACCCTCTGGGTGACCTTAGCTGCAGTGGTCGCTTTTGCAAGGACCTTAAAGATATGTGTCTGCTTTTACTAAGAAAATATGAACGCTGATTTGCATTATGAAAACACCTGTAAACACCTGAATTACAATATCAGGGCTTCAATTTTAAGTGACTTGTATATTTCTGGGTCCTTCCCCCTCAGGGAGAAAAGGTAGTCTCAGGAAGAAGAGAGAATAGGAAAGTTATTTGTTTCAATTACCTTTGTGGAAGAAGAGAATGCAGAATCTGCCTTTAATCAGAAGCCTTGTAATAAAACTATCTTTATGTTCAAGCCATGTTATTCCTTGTGAATGAAAGATATGTTAATTACTTATTTAGATCCCTTAATAAGACTGAACTATCTGAGGGACTCCTGTCATTTCTATCCATCTGGTACATTCGGGCAGAATACCCGTGCTTCAGCTTCCCTCAAACATTGTCATCTTGTGGGATCAAGGATGCCTTCCCTGTTGCTATCATTGTACTTTGCAATAGGATCCCACTAGTGATATGAATGCCAATTCTTCTGGTGTTCCAGAAGATCCTTAAGATGTGGCTCCATCCCAGGCCCTAAATGGAGCTGGTTATTTCTGAAGCTCCTGTGGCATCATGTTTTTATTATGATAGCTTTTAATCTGGACCAACATTTTGTTTCATGCTTTTAACTATTCTAATTGTTTCTGTATAAGCTGCCCAGAGATTTTTGGGAATAGGTCATAATAAATATAATAAAAAGCAGTTTAGACCTTGATGGTTCTGTGTCATAATAAGTGTAATAAATACATGTAACACGTGCTAAAGCAGCACCATAATGAATACATAAGAAATATTTTCACTATACAGATGCGTTTTATTTCAAGGTCACAATATCATTTGAGAAATGTTGCATTTATTAAGAAAATAATTATTTACATGATGGAACAAAAGCATTTGAGCACTTTTTGTGGAATGACAACTTCATGATAATGCCATAGTATCAACTTCTCAGTCAAGATATTTTCCAAGAATATCACCATCTCTAAATATGAAATAGTCCTGAAAATAGAGAATATAAATTAGCATTTACCAAAAACAAAAAGTTACTAGTTCAGAAGTCAATGCCCAGTTGTTCCAGCAGAGATGGATTTACGAGCACATGGTGAGATTAGTGCTTTGCAAATAGTGAGGCAAGGACATGTCCTTTACATTGTTCTTTCTTAATTGAAACTAAATTCCTGTAAGATAGCCCTCATCTGGACTGAAATATTCTAATTTAAAGTAGACTAAATTACAAATCCTATCCGCATTCTTACTGCATACAAGATTCCCCATTAATAGCCAAGCTAGTTCCAAGCCTGAATTGGATTCATTTTTACCACTATGCTACATATACAACCAAAGCCAGTATTATATCCAGCAATCTCATGCTATTCATGTTATGTTCTCTAGGACAGTGATTTTCAACCTTTTTTGAGCCGCGGCATATTTTTTTACATATACAAAATCCTGGGGCACATTGAGGGGGGGGGTTTCAATAAAAAAAGTTTCGACAAAAAATTCTCTCTTCCTTTCGCTCTATTTCTCTCCCCCTTTGTCTCCCTTCCTTCCTTCCTCTTTCTTTCCCTCTCCCTCCCTCTTTTTTGCTCTTTCTATCTCTCCCTCCCTCTTTCTTGATTTCTTTTTCTCTCTTCTTTCTTTCTCTCTCTCTTGCTCTTTGTCTCTTTCTCTCTCTCTTGCTTTCTTTCTCTCTCTCTTTGTTTCTCTTGCTTTCTCTCTCTCTCTCTTTATCTGTCTCTCTTGCTATCTCTCTCTTTTCTCTCTTGTACAGCATGCCGGCAACAACGGCATCGGGCAGTAGCCTTGGGGCGGCGGCAGAGCAGTCGACTGCGAGTGGGAGCCCTGACAGCGGTGGCTGGACGTGTTGCTGGACAGTGCCTCCACTCGCAGCCGCCCCCCCCGACTACTGCCCAATGCCGCTGCTGCTAGCGCCCTCCTGCTACCGCTGCCCTGCTGCCAGGCCCCAACGGTCACTTGATGCAGACACCGCCAGGGAAGCTCCAGCCGGGCGGGGCGCTGCCGGTGCCTCTGCCCTGGAGCTCCCACTCGCAGCTGCCGCCGCCCCCGACTACTGCCTGGTGCTGCTGCTGCAGGCGCTGTCCTACCGGGCCCCAAAACTCATCTGCTGTGAAGAAGGAAGGCGTGAAAAAGAAGGCACGAAGAAGGAAGCCGCAAAAAAGAATGTGCGAAGAAGGAAGCTCAACTTCTGGCCTCGGAAGCTGAGCTTCGCGGCACACCTGACCGTTGAAAAACACTGCTCTAGGGATTATCTTGCAACCCAGCATACTATTAACTGCATGCAGCAGTTTGAACATACTTGCAGTTTGGTAAGACACTCGTGAACAAAACTAATGAAGTGGTGTATGGATGTGAAAGCAAGCGTAATTTACAAGGATAGAAAAATATGAAAACTAAGTTATACTAAAATAAACATAAATTTAGATTGTATGTCCTTTAGTTTATTTAATGCTTTTTTCAGTTTTGCTTTCTTCTGCCTTTTGCATAAAAGGTAGAAAGAATGGGAGTGAGGGTGGTGTGGTGCAAAAAGAGTTGTAGGGACTGGGGGGGAGGGAGCAGGCTCAAAGGTTGTGAGGACATTTGAGGGGCAAGAATTGAAGCAAGGATGTTTTAGGTTGCAATAGGTCTCCCCCTCCTGAGGCCCTGTGTTCCACTTAGTGATTTGTGCTGTTTAATGATCAATCAGAGAGACCAGGGTGTGGAAGTCTTTGAGCAAGGCCATCTCACTTAGTGGTGATCACATGCAACTGGGCAGGCTTCATAATGATCATAGATAGAGACATGTTTTCTAAATCCAAAAGGACTAAATTAAAAGATACCTTCAAAACCAGATCTACAAATGTTAATTTTGCTTAAATATATGATTGTTAAAGGAATTCAAAATGTATATTTATTCTAGACTTCATGTCTGGACAAAGCAGAAACCAAAATGCAGTATTTTAATAATGAAAAAGGAACAAGCATTTTAGAAATAAATATGAATATTTGCAGCTAAGGAGTAGTCAGATAGAAATGAGCACACAGTTGAACACAAAAGCTTGGAGTGTCAGATATTTGAGGACTTTTAAGTGGTGGAATTGAGAGAATGAACATTTAGTATAAAACTAACCTTATCATCCAGTACAAGTTTTGTACCCCCATACTCAGGTAGTAGAACCTTCTCACCAACCTTTACACTAACTGGTTGAGTGTTTCCATCCTAAAGGGAAGAATGTGAATTATAAACATTACACTAAAAAATACCTTGTGGCAAGAATATATTTTGAATTCAAAATTGCAAAATCAAATGAATAATAATTCCTGGGCATAGTTCTGTTTCTCATCTTGAGAGACACATTCACTATAAATCAAAGCTAACCTAGTGAATTTCATTTTGTATTTTCCAACACAGTTTTTAGATGATGCAATTGCGTCTAAGTAAACCTTTTTACATTTAAATATGTTTCCACAACAAAGCTTGCTGGTAATTGAAGGGCAATCTACTTAGGGATAGGGGGAATGGCTATCCATGGAGCTTATTATGTTCTGTTTGAGGTGTTCCAGGATCAGAAGGAACAGGAAAAATATTGTTGTGAAAGGCTAGAGGTAGTGAAAAAGGCATAAGTGGGCCCAAATGAATATGTCATATCAGAATTCAATTTGATGATAAAGGAAAACAACAAGGAAAATGGGAGAATAGGCTGAGCACAGGACGGTAAAGCAGGAAAATGATGATACACATTTGCTTTATGTCACTTGCTCCTTAAAAATCAAATTGTCCATTCAAACCTCTGAAATGTGAAATGTATGATCCAAGCACCCTTCGTTTGTATTCAATGAACGCAAGAAACCAAGGGCATAATTTAAAAAATCCAGAGAAAAGGCTAGTTAAATGGCCTGTATATCTTTTAACCACCCCATTTTATTATAGTGAGTATATTTACTGGATTTCTTAAAAAGGAACATATCTATGTGAACAAAGTAAGAAAACTAACACCCCCCAAATTGCCAAGGGTTAACCTAACCCCAGGCAGAGTTTCAGAATTTTTAAAGCACAGTCCAAGGAGATACTGTACCAAAGGGTGGGTGCTTCAACAGAGAAGGTGTTCTTCTTCAGTTCTGCAAGAAGAGATTTACTGAAGAAATTCAGAGCACACTGAATCTGTCCAAACATACAGGATGGGCAGAAACAATTAAGAGACTAGTGATTTTTCAAATCACCATTCACTGTGGCATGAAGGACCTTACAGATAAATTAGACAAACCATGTTCTTTTGAGTCATCACTTCAGATATATTTTCTTACTTAAACAAAAATATAGAATGGCCATGCATGGATAAAACAGCAGCAGGAAAACAATTTCGAAATGACTACAGACTTTCCCATTGAATTCTTCTGAATTCTTCTGAAAAGCTATGAAAAAACATAATTATGACTAAATTCCTAATTACCTTGTTTTTTGAACCTGATCCAACCGCCACAACAGTGGCTTGTAACACCTTTCCTTGAGATTTTTCTGGAATCATAATTCCTCCTTTAGTTACTGTCTCAGCCAAACATCTTTCGACCAGTACTCGGTCAAAAAGAGGAAGAAATTTTTTAAATGCCTGTCCTGCCTGTTAAAAAACAAAATTAGAAGTCATCATGAAGCCATAGCAAAATTAATTTGTCATCTATAAACTAACTTAGGGCTTATATAGCTTGTATGGAATATGAAATACATTAAGGGCTCTGAAAAGAACCCTCTGATGCTAAAATTACAGTTAAACCAATCTGGCTTCCCCACTGACTTTGTATATCAAAAGCTCACAAAAGATTACCAGATGACCCTGGGACATTGTAACCATCATGAATATGAGCCAATGACCAAGTGACTGACTTTTGATCATGTGACCATGAATGAGAATGCTGCAGCAGTCATTAGGAGTGAAGAAATGGTCAAAAGTCACTTTTCTAGTGCAGTCATAACTTCGTACTCATAACTAAGCAAATGAGTATCACTAAGTATCTTATCCCCCACCCCCCTCCTTTTCCTTGTCTAATTTAGACAATTCTCCAATCTTCTGCACAAGGAGCGAAGAACAGAGAAATTGATCTTTGGCCACTACAATGACATATGGAAAGAAGTGTGAGTTAATTGTAAAACGTCTGAAGAAAATATTAACTTCAAGATAATTTTAAGTTAACATTCAACAGTTTAGGCATAGTGAACTTTGGACGGGCATTTGGAAGGCTTGGCTACTATAGATATTTTAGTGTGATTTTTAAAAATTCTATAAGTGCTTTATTCAGCTCAGTTAAATGCATCAAATCAGTTCCTTAACTGCAGATTCATTCTACCATCTGTAAATTATCATGCAATAAATTTATATAGTTAAGTGTAAAATGATGCTATGCAATTTACTTGCACAAAGAATAAATGATTTCAAATAATAACTACTTGTTTTAATTAAGTGAAAACAAATCAAATCAAAAGGAATCTTAGCAAATTCATTTAGGATGTTTCTTTCAATAAATTCTAGCTGATTCTAGAGCTAGATTATGGCATGGATGATGACAGAAATTACTAGAAGATTCTTCTAGTGTACTCTAGAATCCTCTAGAGGCCACTGTTGCACCAGGAAAAGAAAACTGAGCCAGCCTCTAATACTGTACAGAAAAATATCCATGGCATGCAAGTAACTGAAAAGGGTATACAGTAATGCTTGTAATCTTTTTTCCTATGGGCTTTTCAGCAACCTTATCAAAACAGCCATCCACAAACACCTCCAAATATATCCATTGGTGCCTACAAGGAGAATCCTTTTTAGTGTCCTATCCAAGTTAACTTTCCGAAAACAAATCCTGACAGAGGGCTCAAAACTATGCGATTTATCAATCCTGTTTTGAAATAGGATTTCTTTTGCACCAAGAGATGAGAAAGGAAATTAAACATGAACAAGACAGCAGGAAGGGAGTTTTTATTAAAACATTTCCAGCACAAAGCTAATTAAATTCTATTTCCCACGAAAACCAGTTTTAAGCAGCAGTTACAATATATTTTTAAAAAAATTAAGCCTATTTCCCCTCATTCTGTGTCATGTATGTCTTTAAATGGGCGTTAACTATTATGGCTGCTCTACCAGAGAACTATTATGGCTGCTCTACCAGAGAAATTTCACACAGCAACCTTCTTACACAATTTTGTAGTTACAAAGGTTCACAAAATTTCAAATAAAAACTACACATACACTCAATAGCCTGGCAATGTCCCCCTGAATTCAGTGTTCATTTCAACAAGAACTGGCTGCAGATGCGCTATGCAACATGCATATTTTAAAATCCAGTATAAACAGAATAAAGCTTTTTGGGTGATGCCTCAGTTTTAGCAAAAATATTAAATAAGTTTTTTAAAAACCCAAACTAGACATATTTTTGAATGAATAATTCCATAGCACAGGGCATGGTAATATTCTTAGATGCATTTTGGCCGACTTATACATGGGTCATTCTTTGTCAAGTGGACCAGGTGAAATTGAAGCCTTATTTGAAAATAAACTATCATAAAAACGTGTATGAAAGAAAAAAACTGCTTTCTAATGAAATAAAAACGAAGATGATTGAAGGTGGGAAAAGAGGATAGAAAAAAAACGTGCTCTTTCTAATAAAGATGATTGAAAGTGAAAAAAACAGCTCTGTTTTCTCACCTTCAATCATCTTCATTTTTATTTCATTAGAACGCACGTTTTTTCCTATCATACACGTTTTTGTGTTGGTTCCTTTCAAATAAGGCTGCAAAAATCAGTGCAGTGGACACCCACACAACTTTTTTAGAAATAATATCTCACTTCTTCCGGGTAACCGAGTTATGGTTTATACCGAATATTAGAGGGGTCTTAGTCCTAAGCAATACCACTTTCCAACAATAGAGGAGGAAGACGAAGGCATGTGCAAAATCTTTTCTCGGTTTAATCTCCCAAACATTTCGGATCTTTTAAGTTTTTCCCATTGCTGCACGATCGCTTGTTTTAGCCGAAACCAAAAGTTTGACCTATCGAGCATCTCTTAGGATGCCGCCAAAGGATTCCGAAGAACCAGAGGGCTGGAATAACCTTCCCGTGTCCTCTACCCTTTGGAAGAAGTCTGCTGGAATCACAGTGGACAGAAGGACGAAGTGGAGATCGTGGAGACCCACATCCCGCTAGGGCAGCGGTAGGCAAAGTTGGCTCTTCCATGACTTGTGGGCTTCAACTCCCAGAATTCCTGAGCCAATCATGCTAGCTCAGGAATTCTGGGAGTTGAAGTCCACAAGTCATAGAAGAGCCAACTTTGCCTACCCCTGCGCTAGGCCGAAAAAAGGAGGTCTCAAGGCTCGTTTCCCTCCACTTTCCCCGCTTCTATGCTCCACGGGTGACCAAAGGCGGAGGAGCAGAAGCCCGTCAGTCACTCACCATGCCGGCTGCTTCCAATGATCCCCTTTCTCGGTTCCTGCCGCTGCCCCGGCGCGTGCTCCCCACTGCTGTTAGCGGGCAAACCCACACGTGAAAGGGTCAGGGAATGCGCATGCGCCAGCCACACCCACTCCGGAGAGGGGAAACTGCTTCCTGTGTTATCAGGCGGGAGAGACCTTCGCCTTTCTTTTCAAGGGTCGCATACAAATCTAATAAATTGAATTGAATTGAATTTCTCCTGGTTTACTCCCCCGGGGTAAACTCCTTCGCTGTTTCCCTCTCAATTCGGCGCTTTGTCATCCAAAAAAAGGCGACACATGCCCGGAAGTGATGTCACTGCTGAGCACGACCTCTGGTGAGCATGGGCATTCCAGAAAATTCTGGAAGTACGCAGCCCGGGAACCTGTATAACCCTCAGAGACGCAGCCTTGGGAAGAGCGGGCCAATCAACGCGGGCGTCTCCCGGAAGCTCCGCCTCTTCCATCGCGCGGCCAGCCTGAATGGGAGCCGAAGGGGCGTGGCGCAGGGAGGGGGCGGGCCCGGCGGAGTTGCCGCTAAGCTCGTTCCGGGGCGGCCTCCCGCGCCAACCTTTCACGTGGGGAAGGAGGCGGGGCGGTGCAAGGGAGGTGAGAGCAACGCGCTGCTTCCAGCCCCCGCCAGTGGTCGAGAGCAGCCACCTTGTCCGTGCTACGGTATCTCGCCCGTTGCCTGAGCCCACCACAGGTAAAAGCGGGGGTTGGGGCGGCGGCTCCCGCTCCGTGAGGAGGACGGGCGTCCTGCGGGGGAAAATCAAGGCAGGGCGGCGAGAGTCGGTGCTGCTTTTCACGTGTTCCGCTCCTGTTTTGGAGAGAATGGGCCGGCGCCTACTGCGTGCGATTGCTCTGCGGGTGCGCTGCCCCTTTCGCCCATTCCGCCTGCTGCGCTTGGAAAAGATGGGATTTGTAGTCCAAGCGGTTGGAAAGGCCGAGAGGGGATTACTCCGATACAAAGGCTGCGGAACAGCGGACCGGGAGTGGTGGCGGATGCGGCTAGATTGCGGGTCAGGCTGATGGGGGTGGAGGGCGATCGTGATGCGTGGGATTAATAGATGCATTGCGATCGATGGAGACGCTCTTGGCCCTTCCCCGATCGGCCTGGGGTCCGCAGGCGGTGTTTATAGACCAGACTTCCGCGGTGGGGTTGGGTATCGGCTTCCAGCGGGTCCACGCGGTGGTGGTAGCGTCAGCTTAGTCGCAGGGGTAGGCAAAGTTGGCTCTTCTATGACTTGTGGACTTCAACTCCCAGAATTCCTGAGCTAGCTCGGGAATTCTGGGAGTTGAAGTCCACATGTCAGAAAAGCCAGCTTTGCCTACCTCTGGGTTAGTGGGTTTTAGGGCAGGGGTCTCCAATCTTGGCAACTTTAAGACTTGTGGACTTCAACTCCCAGAATTCCTCAGCCAGCGTTGCTGGCTGAGGAATTTTGGAAGTTGAAGTCCAAAAGTCTTAAAGTTGCCAAGGTTGGAAAGCCCCTGATCTAGAGGACTTAACGCAGCCCTGCCAAATTTAGACAGTGGATGTCGACACACACACGTGAAGATAAAAGGGAGAAGTGGGAGTCTTCTGATGCTCCCATGAGTTGAATTCAAAAAAAGGATTAGCGAGCTGCGAGTTTTATTTGGCTGCAGTACCGCTGTCCGAGTGCTAGGGGGCGCTGCTGCTCTTTTGACCTTGTCCTCCGACCTAGTAAATGAATGAAGCACGTGTGTGGGCCGAAAGATATGCTTACGCTTGACTTGTTAGTAGACTTTACCCTCTTCTTTTCCCTCGCTTTTTTTTCTTTGTCCCCCTTGCATTTTTTTTAATGATAGTGGCTGAGACATCACACTTTGAGGTTCTTTTTAAGTTACCAATCCATAGATACCGTGTTTCCCAGTATATTTTGCCCCAATAAGAAATGGGCGGAGAGATAAAGAATATCTGTATCGTTTATTCATGCATTTCCTCAAAAAAATGAATTCTAATAGGATATGACTATTAGACATTTCTCAAAAAGATAACGGGAACACTTAAAAAACAGAATATAATTTCAAGTAAATGAAACTTCTGTGAAATCAAACCATCTACTTAGGAAGCAACACTGATTGACAGTCAATTTCACATGCTGTTGTGCAAATGAAATACTCATTGAGACTATTTCATTCATTCAGATCTAGGATGTGTTGTTTGAGTGTTTCCTTTATTTTTTTTGAGCAGCATATATCATTGCAGTTTGAAACAGATTATCAATGTTTTTTGCCTTAGGTTTGGCATTTTTGAGGGATGTTTATGAGTACTCTCACAAAGCAGTTGCTGGTATTTCCAACACAAAATATTCATATAATAGAAAGAAGAAGAAAATATCCTAAACTGCTTCAGGCCATCTTCAGGAAGGAACTCCTAAACAAGAAAGTCCTAAAATGACTTTTATTAGGTAGTACTAAATAGATTTGTTGGAATTAACACCTGAATCCATATTCCTACTTCCCTAATTGACCATACAATACATTTTCAAAGATCCTTTAAGAGCTGGTTTGTTTTAGCATCAGGCTAAAAACTAGGAAAATGAATCTGGCCTTAGACATGAAATCTGGCTGGGTGACTTTGGGCCAGTCACTTCTCTCAATCCAGCTCATCTCACAAGGTTGTTGTGGGGGAAATAGGACAAAGAAGTATGTTCACCAATTTATTTTAAAAAATTAAGTTGGGCTATCAGTGAGCCTTTAAAAAGTTGTAAGCCAACATGTGATCCCTTTTCATGGAAGTGATCTGTGAGTTGAATTCAAGGGCATTGAATTTGGCAGTTCTACTGTAGTGATTGATCATGCTAATAATACATGTTCTATACTTTGTTTGCCATTTTTAAAAGGCAGTCCTAGTCTGATGAGTTGTAGCAAATCACTGCTCAGACTTACCATATTGCACAACTCTTCTAAACCATGTTGGGAATGAATTTGGGATCTCTCTCCCAGCATATTTGTTGCACATCAGTTTAGGGAAGTTTATTTTGGCATATAGTAGGCATGGTTATGATCTATTTCTATTCTTGATTACGTTGACACTGACTTGCATTTTTCAATTTTTTATTTATAGAAATGCTGCGTTTACCATCAGTGCTACGTCAACTAAGGCCGGTATCCAGAGCCTTGGCCCCACACCTTACAAGATCCTATGCAAAAGATGTGAAATTTGGAGCAGATGCCAGAGCCCTTATGTTGCAGGGAGTAGACCTTCTAGCTGATGCTGTAGCTGTCACTATGGGACCAAAGGTATCGGAATAAAAAGTCCAGCACTATGTAGATATTTACTTGTGAAGTATCTTGATTTTATGGCGAGCAATATCCAAAGTAGTTTTGTGGCTAGAATTACCTGAAGTGATATATAATTTCAGCAGGAAAGTAAAATGCTTTATGTGGAAATCACTGGACATTTAATTTTTACCATACCAGTTAGATTTTAATTAACACTTTTCTATACAATGTTTTGAAATGTATTTCCTTGTAGCACGTTGGAATTTGCTGTCAAGTAAGCATGTGCAATGTTCCCTATAAATTGAGTACTCTTAATATCAAATTAATTAGTTGAGTTTAAAAAAAAACTAGTGAAATTTCCCCCCTGAATTTACAGCCATGCATGATGTCAGTAAAAGTTGCCCTAGTCTAATGCAGTTATAATATCAACAGCAGGCCCAACTATACAGTTGTGTGGATAGTAATATGTACAGGTAGCCCTCACTTTAATGACCACCTGGAGTCTGGAATTCTATGTGACTAGACTCAATTTTGTCACCATTTTTACATAATAGTGTCAAGCAAATCATTTTGAATAAAAAATACTCTTTTAAACAAACTTACTCCTTAGATTAGGGGTAGGCAAAATTAGCTCTTCTGTGACATGTGGACTTCAGCTCCCAGAATTTCCTGAGCTAGCATGTTTGGCTCAGGAATTCTGGGAGTTGAAGTCCACAAGTCATAGAAGAGCCAGGTTTGCCTACCCCTGCCTTAGATGATTGTATTGTTCCATTATTTCCTTGGACATAATTCTTTTTGTATGCCAGGTGATTTTTGTGCATTGTTTTTGCAGATGCATAACCCTGTTTGTGCATAACCTTTTCACATTTAGCCATGCTAGCACATTTCCAGCTCTTATTTATTTGGGAGCTCCAAATATTTTGTTTCATATTCTATAGTAAGACATAATTATGATGCTTTTCTAGTAAGTCTTAATAGCACTTAAACTAATATTTGAATTGCTGTAAAATATTGTCTAATCATTATTAAGTGATCTGAATGGAACTTAAATTTTATATAAGCTCTGTAGGCCAGTGTTTTAATTTTGTATGTTATTTCAGGGAAGAACAGTAATTATTGAACAGAGTTGGGGAAGCCCAAAGGTGACAAAAGATGGCGTGACGGTAGCCAAGGCAATTGACTTGAAGGACAAGTACAAAAACATTGGAGCAAGGCTAGTTCAAGATGTTGCCAACAACACCAATGAAGAGGCAGGAGATGGTACAACAACTGCAACGGTACTGGCACGTTCAATTGCCAAGGAAGGATTTGAAAAGATCAGTAAAGGAGCAAACCCAGTGGAAATTAGAAGAGGTAATACGAACCTTCTTTCTGATGTGAGTTTGGTAAAAGGAGCTGTAGTCAGACTTATCAAAACTGATTTTTGAAGTGCTTCCAAATGGGCTATTTTTGTTAATGTTTCCATAATTATCAAGGAAAAGTGAGACGTGCATGATGTTACTTTAATAAAGTATTCTATATATTTTCATATTGTGTAGATTGTAGCCTAACTGTAGCTAAGTATTTTTGAGTCATATATGCCTCTTCTTTGGTGTTGTTGGCATAATATTTGCATACCGGTTATAAAGAGTATGGGGCTGTGGTTTAAATTTCTCAACTTTTGATACCAGCACCGATTCTAAACTCCCATACAGCTGTCTTGAATGACTTTGTCAATTTTCCCTTCATTATTACAATGCTGGATAATGTTGAATGGAAAAGTGCAAAATAAAACACTTTACCTCAGCTATCTGATATTTCTTCTGAGGCATAACAGATTTGAACATGAACATCATAGGAATAGACTGGTGTCTATTTACTTGAGACAAAATTGTGTATATGTAACAAGGAGAGAGATTTTATCACAATAACTTTGATATGGGAAGAATGTGAGAACAATCTCTCTTTAATACCTATTTACTGTTAGGTCTGTGGATTTTTTAAATGAACACTTTTTTTCAGGTGTGATGCTTGCTGTGGAGGCTGTAATTAATGAATTGAAAAAATTGTCCAAGCCAGTCACAACACCAGAAGAAATTGCTCAGGTAATGACATCTCAGCCTTAAGCAACTGATTCTGTTTTCCAACATGCTTTTAAAAATTGATATAGGATACACTGTTTAATAAGCCTAATAAAACATCCTAATTTGGGAACATGATGATGTCCGTCCATGTTCGAAAAGGACTTTGGCATCTAACAGGTTGTGGGCTGTCGGCCATGTGTCCACAGGTGGCTGGTAAGGCCTATACAGGCATGAAATGTTCTGCTACATGTTGGGCAGACATGTATGGGCACCATTGTCGCAGCATTTGCATCTCTGGCTTTGCGGAGTGCTCGCTTCTCATCTGCTATGAATGTTCTTCTGGCCTCGATGTCTGAGAGCCTTGGTGGGTCAGCATGCACCATGTTGATCGATCTTGTGCCAGGGTTTCCCAGGAGGTAGTGTTGATATTATGGGACTTGAATTTAAATATGGGAACATAGTCTTTATATGTGTGGTGTGATGTCATGTTACCAATGTTTTAAAATGTGATGGGATTTTGTATTTACTTTAATTTCCTAGAGAATATATATAATTTGTCTATGTGCAGGTTGCCACAATATCAGCAAATGGGGATAAAGAAATTGGTAACATAATCTCCGATGCCATGAAGAAGGTTGGACGGAAAGGGGTTATTACAGTGAAGGTACAACCCTATGTTCCTTATATTATTTTGGTTTGTTTTATGATAATATTTTAAGACTTACTGAGAGCATCTAAAGAAATGTGAAATATGATATTTAGGAACCTTCATAGTATTTAATAGAAGATTTAGGTTGGGGAATAAGATGCACATGTTATATACCAAAATTAAGCTGGGTTTGGTAATTTCAATTACTATAAATTGGGCATTTTCCTTTTACTCCGTGAAAAATGACTGTTAGCTGATAGCGCAGTCTTTTTGCTTCAAACCATACTAATTAATTTTCCAAATCATTCAAAAAATAGGATGGAAAAACTTTGAACGATGAGTTGGAAATTATTGAAGGAATGAAGTTTGATAGAGGCTACATCTCTCCCTACTTCATTAATACAGCCAAAGGTAAGATGCCATTAATTGAACCCCATGTCTTCCTCTGATCCACTAGTGTTTTTGTTTTAATAATAGGAATAAACTAATTCATGACTTTCCCTGGTCCTATTCATTTATTTTTTTGGACTCAAACAAGTTTTGCTACAAAATATGGCAATTTAGTGCCCTATCTTGAACCCAATTAGGCAAGATATTGTTACTAGTAGACTTGGGGATACTAAGGAAGTATGGAATCAAAATGGTTGCATTGCATATAGTTAAAATGTACTCTCTTCTTTCTTATACTCTAAATGTAGCTTTTCATTTTTAGGGGTTGGTTTTTTGTATTTTAACTATTCATGTCACTTATTATTAAGTTTTTATCAGTCTTAAACTGTTAATCTAGCTATAGATTGCCCACACATAAACAAAATAATACGAAATTAACTAAAATGTTCTGGGATTTAGAATTCAAGACAGGCAAATAAATCCCTTACAACATTCCAGACCTAACAATTCTGTCATTAAGACCGATTTTTAAAAAGTCAGAATACTGGACATGACAGTACCTGGAGATAGCAGAAGGGGGGGGGGGGGGGAATGGAGAAAATCCAAAAATACAAAGATCTGCAAATAAAAGTAGAATGATGGCAAAAGAAAGGAAATGCAGTACCAATAATGATAGGTGCTTTCTTCAGTCTCGATATATATGGAGCACCACTTGAACTTCATTGGCATTGACAAAATCATCCATCAGTTACAAAATACAGCTTTTTGGAACAGTTTACATTTGCAAATTAAGCCTTTGATATTAAACAATGTCTGCCTATGCCAGGTCATTGGAAAGTAATCAATACATAGTCAAAAATGCTGAATGCAGTCTAAACATCTAGCTGACTAGACATGTAACAATAACAACTATTGTAGTAACTGTGATTTCAGCATTTCTAAGGGAGCCATAATGGAAATTTTCTTTCAGCTAAAAATCAAGATAATGATGATGATAATAATAATTATTATTACTATTACTATTATTACTATTATTAATTAGATTTCTATGCCGCTTCTTTTCGAGAACTCACAATAACAATATAGTACAAATCTAATAGTTAAAAACTAAAATTAAAATCCCAATATCATTAAAAAACAATCAATACTACACAAGATAGTTTTTTGGATCCATCTTTGCATGGAACTTGAATATGCATGTTTTGCAATTGCCACTGGAAGACCACTTGCAGATTCCAGATGTGTTGCCAATGCTCTATTATTGTTTCTTTGCAGGACAGAAATGTGAATTCCAAGATGCTTATCTCTTAATCAGTGAAAAGAAGATTTCCAGCGTTCAATCCATAGTACCAGCTCTTGAAATTGCAAATAATCATCGTAAGCCTTTAGTCATTATTGCTGAAGATGTAGATGGAGAAGCCCTCAGCACACTTGTACTAAACAGGTAGGTTTGATGTAAATATTTCTTTTTTAATGCACTTTTTCCAAAATATTTTCAATAAAAGCTGTATTCGTACAATCAGTTTTAGGAAAGGAAGTTGTCTCCCCTGAAGAAGAATTTGTTATATGTTTGTGTTAGTGGAAGCTGTGTCTATTGCTGGAACAGAAAGGGTGTTTTTAAGCATTTGGGAGCAGACTTTTGAAAAAAAATAACAATAGGGTGACAGAGCAAAGTGCTAAATGTTTATACATATTTACTTTATCCTGCAGTAGTAGAAAAGCATCCAAGAATAATCTCCATTGTCTGACAAGAGGGGAAGCCTTGTTCCTGTTTATTAGTGATAAGAATTATCAAACAATTATGTACAGTGATCCCTCGAGTTTCGCGATCTCGATTATTGCGAAACGCTATATCGCGATTTTTCAACCCGGAAGTAAACAACACCATCTGCGCATGTGCGCCATTTTTTTTTTCTATGGCCACGCATGCGTAGATGGTGGAGTTTGCTTCCCCCTGGCCAGATCAGCTGCTGGGTGGCTTCCCTGGGTCTTCCCCCTCTTGCCGGGGTTTCCCCTTTGCGTGGGCGGCGGGGAAACCCCAGCGTTGCTTCCCAGCTGAGTGGCGCGAGCAACGGCGTGGGCGGGCGAAAGGCGGGCGCGCGGACATTGGCACACGAGCGGTGTGGCGGCCGGACAAACGGCGGCCGCTCCTGGCGGCAGCACGAGCAACACGAACGGCATGGCGGGCGAACAAACGCACGAGCAACGCAAGCGGCGTGGCGGCCGGACGAATGGCGGCCGCGCCTGCCGGCAGCACGATCAACACGAACGGCGTGGCGGCCGAACAAACTCACGAGCAACGCAAGCGGCGTGGCGGCCGGACGAATGGCGGCCGCGCCTGCCGGCAGCACGAGCAACACGAACGGCGTGGCGGCCGAACAAACTCACGAGCAACGCAAGCGGCGTGGCGGCCGGACAAATGGCGGCCGCGCCTGCCGGCAGCACGAGCAACACGAACGGCGTGGCGGCCGAACAAACTCACGAGCAACGCAAGCGGCGTGGCGGCCGGACGAATGGCGGCCGCGCCTGCCGGCAGCACGAGCAACACGAACGGCGTGGCGGCCGAACAAACTCACGAGCAACGCAAGCGGCGTGGCGGCCGGACGAATGGCGGCCGCGCCTGCCGGCAGCACGAGCAACACGAACGGCGTGGCGGCCGAACAAACTCACGAGCAACGCAAGCGGCATGGCGGCCGGACAAACGGATTCTCCTCCGACCTGCCCTCACCTTAGCTTCCAGCTGATGCTTCGATCCTTGGAAGAGGCCAGAGCGCCTTTCTGCACCACACTCTGCGCTCGGGTTCCTTTCCGGAAGATGGAAGTTTCTCTCTTTCCATCCTTTCTAGCAATAAAATACTCGATGGTTAAAATGGTTTTAACCATCGAGTATTGTATTGCTAGAAAGGATGGAAAGAGAGAAACTTCCATCTTCCGGAAAGGAACCCGAGCGCAGAGTGTGGTGCAGAAAGGCGCTCTGGCCTCTTCCAAGGATCGAAGCATCAGCTGGAAGCTAAGGTGAGGGCAGGTCGGAGGAGAATCCGTTTGTCCGGCCGCCACGCCGCTTGCGTTGCTCGTGAGTTTGTTCGGCCGCCACGCCGTTCGTGTTGCTCGTGCTGCCGGCAGGCGCGGCCGCCATTCGTCCGGCCGCCACGCCGCTTGCGTTGCTCGTGAGTTTGTTCGGCCGCCACGCCGTTCGTGTTGCTCGTGCTGCCGGCAGGCGCGGCCGCCATTTGTCCGGCCGCCACGCCGCTTGCGTTGCTCGTGCGTTTGTTCGGCCGCCACGCTGTTTGTGTTGTTCGTGCTGCCGCCAGGCGCGGCCGCCATTTGTCCGGCCGCCACGCCGCTCGTGCGCCCCTTGTCCGCGCGCCCGCCCTTCGCCCACCCATGCCGTTGCTCGCGCCACTCAGCTGGGAAGCGGCGTTGCTCGCGCCAGCAGCGGCGGCACGAGCGGCGCGGCGGCCGGACAAGCGGCGGGCAGGCGGGTCCTCAGCTGTTGGGCGGGGGTCTTCCCAAGTGCGGAAGTAAAAAACACCATCTGCACATGCGCGAGGGCACGCATGCGCAGATGGTGTTTTTACTTCCGCACCACTATATCGCGAAAAATCGAGTATCGCGAGGGGTCTTGGAACGTAACCCTCGCGATACTCGAGGGATCACTGTATCTATTTAAACAAGACAGTTAACTTGTTAATAAAGCAACTGTAAAGATAACGTATAGTAATTACAATTTTGGTATTACCAAGCCAAAAAAAGAAAGATTAGCTAATTGCAGTTGAGACTGGTGCTGCAAACTTAAGGTAATTTGTAGTTAAACAATTTTATCTTCATCCATTTCTACCTTAAATTTAGCCATTCATTAAATGATTTTGGCCCAACCCACCTCATAGGATTGCTGTGGGGAAAATAAGCAGGAGGAGGAGGAAGGTGTGTTGGATGTGTTTGCTGCATTGAGTTATTTTAAAAAGTAATAAAACTGGATAAAAATAAATGATTTTTGTATCCGAAGTAATTTATGGCTTTAAAATTCCTAATATGCATGTTAACTTGAATAAATCTCACAATTATATCCTTTAAAAAAAATAATTGTATGATTGATTTCAAGCCAAGCACATTTGATTACTTTGTTATATTCCTGTTACTTTTTAATATTTTGATAAAGGTATTTCAGAATATTTGGTAGTACTACCTATATGTATTTTATTTTAAATACATTTTGAGAAAGGGTCTATGAGTTCTCAGACTTGGGTCTCTAGGACAAAAGGGTTAAGAAATGGCCTAAAGAGATTCTTGGGAGGGGAAACTGAATCTTTACTGGAAACCAGGAATGAGATTACAGTATTTTGGTCCGCCAATAACAGCCAGTCAGTCCAGTTGAATTGTCATATTAAAATAAGATCTAATTAAAATTGAACATGAGGTAACTTGGACTAGGAACTGATAAAAAGATTTCAGATTTAAAATGCACACTGCTTACTGATTTTCTTTCTCAGATTAAAGGTCGGCCTGCAGGTTGTTGCAGTAAAAGCACCTGGGTTTGGTGACAATAGAAAAAATCAACTTAAAGATATGGCAGTTGCTACTGGTGGTGCTGTAAGTAAAACCTAAAAAGAAATGAAAAAGTTCTTAAGCCACAGAAAATTGGCAGCATTAATGCAAAATTGACACGTCTGCATTTGTGTTATAGCTAGAGCTGTAGGATTCTAACCTACTTTTATTATATATTTGACTTATAACACTTGATCCTTATTTATATCAAAGGAGAATTTGGGAGGGTGATTTATGCCAAAACAGACTAGAGGTGAGAATATACTATAGGTAGTCTTCAACTTCCAACAATTCACAGTGACTGTTCAAAGTTAAAGCGGGACTGAAAAAAGTAACTGATGACCATTCTTCACATTACGATTGTTGCAGCATGCCCATGGTCACGTGATCAAAATTCGGCTGTTTGACATTGGCATGTATTTAAGACAGTTACTGTGTCCTGGGGCTCATGTGATCTGCTTTTGCAGTCCTCTGACAAGTCAGTGGAGAAGCCGGGTTCACTTAATACGTTACTAACTTAACAACTTGGCGAGAAAGGTTGCAAAATGGGGCAAAACACACTTAACTGTCTTGCTTGGCAATGGAAATTTTGGACTCCATTGTAGTCATAAGTCAAGGACTGCAAGGACATGTTCTGTGCAGAGAGTGTTGGGATTTAAGCCACAGGTGCAGTTTTGCATTCATGCAATGGTATAATGGGCCCCAGCATTTTAAAGTCCATTATCTTATCTCATTTAAAGCACCAGGGTAGAAACCAGAAGACTGAGTTCTAGTTCTGTCCTACGCAAGTCAGTTGATGACATTGGACCAGTCACTCGTCCGCAGACCCAAAGAGAGAGCAAGGGACAACTATTCCTAAACGTCTTGCCAGAAAACTGCAGGGAGTTCTCCAGGCAGTAGGCAGGAGTCAACACTTGATTTGGAAGCAAAACAAACAAAACCCAACTATCTACGGAAGCAAATGGCTTTCCATGTTGTGAAGCAGGAGTGCTCTGCTGCAAAACTCTGAACTGATGACATTGAAGCCTGCACAAGCATAAAGCTTATAATTTTGTCTGAGCTATATAGATTGAAAAATTTACACTATTGAGGTGCCTGGGCTGTAAATAATTACTTCATGTGACATTTACTAAGTGTCTTTAATCTGGGAGAAACTTTTAGATAGGAGTACAGTACTGAAGAAATGTTAATGAATCCAATAAAGAGGGATTGTTTAATAGTGATTATTAAACATTTGTAAAATTGCAACTACTAACAAAACACTTGTTCAATATAACCTATTTCAGGTGTTTGGAGAGGAAGGTTTAACTATAAATCTGGAAGATGTTCAGCCTCATGACTTTGGTAAAGTTGGAGAGGTCATTGTAACCAAAGACGACTGCTTATTGCTTAAAGGAAAAGGTGATAAGACTCAGATTGAAAAACGGATTCAAGAAATAATTGAGCAACTAGAAAGCACAACAAGTGAATACGAAAAAGAGAAGCTAAATGAACGCCTGGCTAAGCTTTCTGATGGAGTAGCTGTATTAAAAGTAGGTATACTGTGGGTTTTCTGCCTGGGTAAAATCAAGTTAATGTAATTTCATGTTTTTATATTGATTTGCCCTTATTGTTTCTTAGCTGGGTACATGCAAATTTAATAATAGAAGGTAGTATAAATGGGTTCAACATGCTTCAGATTTGATTAACATTACAACTTAGTTTATGATCCATGATGTATTAACTAAAGCCTGATTTAAGAATTTGTTAAAAATGGCTGTTGTGAAAATGCAACATACAGGAAGACTTCATAATTAACTCCGTGACAATAATGATCATTCAAGACAGCAATTATATTCATTTATGGCCTGAAGCATCTCTTAAAACTGGAGGTGGTGGTGTTTCTTGAGCAGTAAAGGTAGTAAGATACTTAACCAGAACTGAAAACTAGGATTAGTGGTTTTTTTATGTCAAAGGGAGCTGTAACATTTCTTGAACAGCAGCATTCCAATCATACAAGAGAAGTTGCATTTCCCAGTCATTCAGATTTCAGGATTTTGCAGATAACTTCTAAGTACAGGTAGTCCTCAATTTAAGAGCAGTCATTTAGCAACCTGTTACAACCAACACAAATAGGGGACTTATGGCCGAGATTCAAAGTTCCACCTGTCAGGTCTTCTTTGTGGCCATTTGATTGGACTTTGGGCACTCAGTAACAGGACTACAATTATGGCCATTTGCAGCATAGCAATATGTGCTATGTGGTTTAGTCTCATCATACTGCCCTCAGCAATCTTGATCCTCATTTCGCCGACCTTGGAAGAATGGTCAATCAACCTTGAGTCAGTCAGAATCAAACTGCCAAACTGCTGGCAACCAGCAATCAGTAGAAGTAGCCTGCAGGACTGTGTTCTAACCACTGTGCCACCATAGCAGTTGCATTACTGTCTTATCACTAAACTGGCACTTCTCATTTTCTGTGCAAAACCACATCATAACAAACCTTTGGTTGGCTTAATGACCACTACAAAAAAATGTAAAAGCTATATTAGATGACTTTTTAAAAAACAAAACGACCATAACGGGCAGGTTCCATTACAGTCCTATGTCAACAACTACCTGTAAGAATTTGATAACTAGGGATTTCTTCTTAGGTTGGAGGAACAAGTGATGTTGAAGTTAATGAGAAGAAAGACAGAGTCACCGATGCCTTGAATGCCACTCGTGCTGCTGTAGAAGAAGGCATAGTTCTAGGTGGTGGCTGTGCATTGCTCCGTTGTATTCCAGCACTGGATGCTTTGACTCCAATCAATGAAGATCAGAAAACCGGTAAGTTAATACCAGTTACTATAATACTTGGACATTTAGATTTTAAACTGCCAAATTTCCTATAGGGCGCTCTCTTCTCTCCAGCATAGCTGCTTTTTCTTCCCTTCAGAATTTACTCCAAACTATCCAGAGCTTGTTGAGAGCTGGAAAATAGATGAAAAGACTTCACAATTTCCAGATTCAAACTGGAAATTTTATATTCGGAAATCCTCCTTTGGAAGGATAGGCAATGTATCTAAATCAGGGGTGGGCAATTAATTTTGCCATGGGGCCGCATGAAAAATTGGGATGGTTTTAGAGGGCCGGATTAATATAATTAACTCAATTCTACCCAATAGTGTATATTATTGGGTAGAACTGAGTTAATTATAATTATATATTATATATATTATATACATATAATTATATATTATAATTATAAATTAATTGCCCACTCCTTCCTTCCTTCCTTGTTCCCTCCATTTCTCCTTCCTTTTCCAGAGACAGAGAAGCTTCTGTCTCTGATTTTCTCTGCCTTTTATTTCTGCTTATGGGCAGTTCTTTACTTCTCTTTCAAAATATTCCTTTCAGGTGCCTGTCTTCAACTGACCTACATTGTCAGTTGAGAAAACATAGTACAGGCTTTGCCTGAAAATAGCTTTGGATTCCTTTTCTCCTTCCTTCTTTCCTCCCTCCATTTCTCCCTCCTTCCAACCTTCATGGGCCAGTCACAGACAGCGGACGAGCCACATCTGGCACCTGGGCCGCACTTTGCCCAGGTTTTATTTATTTATTTGTTAGATTTGTATGCCGCCCCTCTCCGTAGACTAATGTTCAGTGTTGGTTCCATCATCCCCAGTGAAATTAGTTTAGCTTCATTTTTATAATCAGAACTCATTTATTTTAGGCATAGAGATTGTAAAAAGAACCCTGAAAATTCCAGCTATGACTATTGCCAAGAATGCAGGGGTTGAAGGATCGCTGATAGTTGAGAAAATCATGCAAAGCCCGCCTGATGTTGGTTATGATGCAATGCTTGGTGACTTCGTGAATATGATAGAAAAAGGCATTATTGACCCAACAAAGGTAACTACCAAATTTTCTAATGATTCTGTGAAGTGCTCTTAGTGTTTCAGTCTTTTACAGAATACTCTTAATCCATTCGTAGGTTGTGAGAACAGCGCTGATGGATGCTGCAGGAGTAGCTTCCCTTTTATCTACAGCTGAAGCAGTTGTAACTGAAATCCCTAAAGAAGAGAAGGATGCTGCTGCTGCTGCTATGGGAGGAATGGGTGGAGGAATGGGAGGTGGTATGTTCTAAAGCCTAGGCTACATGGATGTGTATCATGAACTACAGTGCATGACCTGATAGTTTAAGCGAACCTTGGGTCAGAGTCAGAAAGGATGGATAGTGACTGCAGAGAAAGGGTCTGTGTTTAGGAAAAAAAATCACTAACATTGTTACTGGATTTCAGTTGTATGATTGTTTACAGTCATTATCCATGCCTACAGATAATTTATTTTGTACTTTGAATAAAGACATTTGTACATTCCTGATACTGGGTGCAGATCCATGTACCAATCTTGTGCTCTGAACTTAAAACCAGTTGAAGCACTTGCAATTCTGCTAAATAAGACTTTATTGGTGCCTGCTGTCACTAAAAAATGCAGAAGCCATTGTGTGCAAGACTGAATAAAATTGTGTACAAAGTAGACAAATACAATTATGTGACAACTTTATGTAATAAAACAATTGCTCTAAGGTATGGTATGTATTAACTTATTCACAATATCTGTTCATCCCAAGTACTAAATTTTCCAGGACAATATTTTTTGGATTTCAGAGCCAACTACAACAACTAATTATGAAAGTTTTATTTCTCAAAGAAAGGAAAGTTATTCCTCAAAAGTTAAACTTTCATATAAAATTGTCAAGTTATTTTTCTTTAAATACATGAAAATAGAACGGATGATTGAGCTGCCTTCCTAGTAAAAAAAGTTTAATAATTTTTTTGTGACTGCACTGTGAAATTAAGAACTGCACTGAAGCAATTTAGAATCTAGCTGTACTTCAATTTGATCTACAAAATCTTCTTGCCTGAGTGATTTTCATGATTAAGGTGCCAGAGCTAACTTGATAATAGGACTTATTACCATTGTGAAGTAGTTTGTAATAAGAAATACTGCTGACCACAGATTACAGTATCCTCACATTTATGAAAATAAATGAGAGGAGTGCATTGTATCAAAAATAATCATAGGGCCAAACGTATGTTTATGAATCAAGCTAGAGTGATCAAACTATTACAAATTGTAAGTGCAGTAATATATAAAATTATAAAAGATGTTAAATTCAAATACACTGTTTTAAACTATATTTACATATAGCTAATGCCAAAGTTACAGAAGTCAACTCTGGCAAACAGTAGTATCCTTTTTCCTGTTTGTTCCTAATATGTTTTTCAACTTTCTAAGGCAGATTGAGAGAATTATAGATGAAGGTGGAGAAATGTGCTTTGTTAGCACTCTCAGTTTTGCTGGTAGAAGAAAGCCATAAACCCCCAGGCATTATGTCATTAACTGGAACATTTTAAAGCTAGAGTTCATGATTATTCATAGAAGACCCCCAGTATAGGTAGTTACCTGTTGGAAACTTACAACAGTTTACTACAGTACCATATTAAATAATGCACTGCTGAAGCTGAGCCCTTTCTGTAGGATTCATACAACTTACTAAAATACTGCATGTTAAGTTTGCTATCCAGGTTTATGCAAAAACAAACTTTGTTTTCAGAACTGCACACTGCTTGTTAAAAGCTAGTTTTGAATACTAAAAATAACTTAAATATGCATTTAATATAATAACTTAAACTTGATTCCAATAGTAAATATTAAACATTGTCAAAATAAGGCTATAGAACTGGTAACAGTGCTGAGTTTTATACATGCTGAAAAGATGAGGGGAGGCCATTGTAAATGTAGCTGCCACTCAGTGAACTTACCAGCACCTTAGAATTGCACTTGACTGAAGCTTCTATGTACACCTGCATCTTACATGCATGTTTTATACAGTAGTATTATACATAATTGGCAAAAAATGCCCCATATAATTGGAAGCCCACATGAGAAAAAGATCTCATATGTAAAGATGGTGTCCAGAAAATTTCAAAACAAATTTATGTATGATGCACTTCGTGAAGCATTAACTCTCGAGGTATTACAGTTTCTGGACCATAGAGCTTGCCTGCTCTTCTTTCAAATGCAGCTACCATCTGTTTAACAACTTCATCAAAGAACAATGTGGCAAGCTGAGAATGCAGAAGGGAGCGAAACTCAAAAGAAATCTGTAAAGGAAAACAAATTTATCATTCACCCCAATGATTAAGATGGGTAGGCAGTTGTTTTTATATTAATCTATCCATATTGGGGAATAATGGCTGGTTACAAGATCCTAAGAAAATTTGGGCATTCATTTTCTGCAATTTCAGTCTAATATTTATAGATTACAGTTTTCTAGCCATGAATAATTTGGTCTTCATTAACCTTAATTGCCATTCAGGTTGTGTGTGGTACTTCTCAATATATAAATAAAATCAGTACCGCAGGACTTACAACAAAGTGACATTAATTTACTTCCCAGTTACATAGTGCTCTGCACACAATGCAGTGCTTTCTTAGTTACTTTGTCTTTTGTCTGTATCCCTTCCACATAATCATTCTAGTTTTGCTATGTTCTATGTATTTACTATTCAAAATATTTCATGGTCTTGGGCATAGTAGGGGCATTCCAAAGCTTCTGTCTGTAACTGAAAGCAGCTGTGTTTTCTAGGATTACACAGCCATCTTGTAGTCCACTCCTAAATACCAACAGGTATGTACGTGCCTATATGGTCACACACATATATGGATCCTTTTTTCTTTAAAATCAAAAGTGCTGCAGTTAAAAATAACCAAGAAATGTATTTCCATATAAGAAGGCTAAATAATTACATTTAAATAAATAAGTACATTGGTCCACTGATGCATTTTTCTAGTCGTCTATAGTCTAAAGCAGTGGTGGTGAACCTTTTTTCCGTCGGGTGTTGAAAGCAAATGCAAACACACTATTAAACCTGCACAAGTGCCCACACCCATAATTCAATGCTGGGGAGGGCGAAAACTGCCTCCCCTGCCCCCCACAGAGGCGCTCTGGAGCCCATTTCCCAATTTCTGGTTAGCCCAGTGTTTAGCAAAAACACCCTCCCCCACTCCCCAGTGCCCCTCCAGAAGCTGAAAATGCCCTCCCAGAGCCTCTGGGCAAGCTGAAAATCAGCTGGCCGGTCTGCACATGTGTTGAGCTGAGCTAGGACAATGGCTCGTATGTCGGCAGATATGGCTCCGAGTGGCACCTGTGCCATAGGTGCGCCCCCACTGATCTAAAGAGTAACAATTGTCAATAATAGGCAATGATTTGGCCAGTTTTGATAATTTCCTGTTTAATACAACATTATTAAAGGTACTAAAAAAAGCTAAGTTAGTCCTTGCTTAATGACCAACTCATTCACCGACCATTTGAGTTTACAATGGCACTGAATGATGTTGCCATTTGCAATCTTCACTGTAAGCTTCCAACAAGCAAAATCAATGGGGAAGCTGTTAAGTTGCCAATGACAACCATGTGACATCACGCTTAATGACAGTGCAGGATTTGCTTAATGATATCAATCAAGTGCCATCACTAAGTGGTGTAGCCATATTTCACATATACTTGGCCATGGTCCCAATGGTCATGGTCCCAATTATCTTTAACGGAGAACTACCTACATTGAATGAACCCCCCCACCCCGAAAATACCGAAAACAAAACTATTTGAATGAAATGCCATAAAAATATTGAAATAATGAAATTACTAGTGCTAGTGGAATAATTTATTCCATGCACGTTACAAATTGCTTGGAAATGAGCATTCTTCATTGCTTAAAAACAAATTCATTAAAGTTGGATTGCTGCAACTAAAAATTATAGTTCACAAAAGTAATGTTGCAATCATAATTAAAAGCAAACCATACAAAGCCAGTCTGGCAGTGTGGTTAACGTACTAAGGCAGAAATTGGGAGATCATGAGTTATAGTTCTGCCTTAGGCACAAAACCAACTGGATGACTTTGGACTCGTCACTTTCTATCCTTGGAAGCTACTTCTATACCATGTACAGTAAAATACATATTCCAAATACTTACAAAGGACAATACAGCAATCAGGTATGGTTTCCAAAATACATTTTTCTCTGATCTAAATAGCTTGGGTTATTTTGCTACTTACTGAAAAATCCAAGGTGCATGTCCTTTGATAGCCAGGGATTCCTGGACTGAAGCGCCACACAGTTTCCAGATGATTAAATAATTTTCCATCTGTACACGATGCCTATGAAAAAAATTAACTAAATTTATATTGCATTCAAAACTTTGAACCCCATGCTTTTAATTTAATTTAAATATTAATTTAATTTTAATTTTGACACTTTGTGTATTATATGATCATCACCACAGTAACTTCAAGAAAAAAAGTTTTTTCAGCATGGAGCAAAATTGGAAGGAATATTACATAAATATTTTTAAAAGTTCAAAATCAATGAGTTTTCTCTTAGAATACTCTAGTTTCCTTTGAACATTGCAACTGTTTCTCAACAGTATTTTTTCACTTCTGCAAACACAAGTGTTTTCTCAGGTGAAACCCAACAACTGGTGAAATAATCAACAACTTAAAGATGAGTAATTTCTTAAGAACAATCTAGATCTATGCTTTGTTTAATTTCGTCTCTTTGTAACTTTAAAAAAAAATTCTGAAGGATACGTTTTGAAAAATCTATTTCATGTTGGCCCCACTATAGCAATTACTTTATGGGAAACCTAATCTTAGCAGTGATTCAAAAGAAGTTGAAGTATGCATTACAGAAACAGCCTGGAGGTAAATAGAAAATATTCAACAAGTACAGGACGATACTAAAAAACTGGTGGAAGAATTTTCCAGCTTCAGTCCCTTAGCACCAGTACTTAAGATAGGAGTGATATGAACCAAGAAAGGCAGTGCCAATTTCAGCAGATAATAGAAATTCAAACATAGAACTTGTTCAGCCTGGTATAATGCAGTAATGTATCTCATTATACCAGTCTATACAAGCATAAAATTGGGGGGGGGGGATGCTGATGGAGGAAGGGCTTTTAGAAGGTAGACAAGTTAGGAAACAAGATAAAAGTTTACTTCCTTATAAGCCCCCTTTGGATAGCTTCAGAGGAGTAGAATTGAAGAATCCATTCAGATCATTATAGCTTTTTTTTAAAAACTTTATAATTATTTTTGGGCAATCTATTGGCTTGGCAGAAATAAAATGAGGTAGTTCTGGTAATATTTAATGTAGAGTTTTAAAAGCAATCATTACATAATCTCAACAATTATAGTCTAAGATACGAAAGTGCAAAACTAAGTTTAAACTATTTGCATAACTGGTACATAGCAATTCTGAGCAGTCGTGTAGTCTTGAATGTTTCATTCAATAATGGGCAACCTAATTTATCTTGCCATTGGACCAGCTCTTTTTAATCTGTATTCAGTAGAGTATACATGCTAATAATGGCTTTTCTGCTATGGTAGTGTCTGAACCTTTCTGGCACCGAGTGCCAAAACAGGAGCATGCATGCGTGCACAGACACATGCCAGAAACTATAGCTCTTCTGGGTTCTGGCATGCCAGCCAGTTGGTCTCATTCATGAGAGTGACAGAAACTGGAAGAGTAGCTGCTCGGCATGCATGCCATATTGGTGCTATGGCATGACCTCGTCACAACAAAAGCTATTCTGGAGCAGTGGTTAGAATGCAACATTGCAGGCAGATCTAGGACAACTTGCCATACTCCATTTTCCATGGCCAACTTGCAATGGGATAAGAGTTGTACCAATATCAGAAATGGAACACAATAATTAAAGGAGTGCAAAAGGAAGGCCAAAATGAAATGAATGACAAAAATTAAAATGTTTTAATTATGAGACAGGGTGGCGCAGCAGGTAGAGTGCTGTACTGCAGGCCACTGAAGCTGACTGCAAATCTGTAGGTAAGTGGTTCAAATCTCATCACCAGCTCAAGGTTGACTCAGTCTTCCATCCTTCTGAGGTGGGTAAAATGAGAATGCTGGCTCTGTTTAAAAGTGCTATTGCTAACATGGTAAGCTGCCCTGAGTCTAAGGAGAAGGGCGACATAAAAATCAAATAGATAAGAGATAGATAGATAGAAAGAAAGAAAGAAAGATTGTTCCATGACGAGTTGGCTGTAGCAAATTGTCCCATTCTGTTGCAGGCTAACTGCCCACAGTCTGCAGTTCGATCCTCATAGGCTCAACCTTCTTTTCTTCTGAGGTTGGTAAAATGATGACCCAGATTGTTGGGGACAATCTGTTGACATTGTAAGTTATCCAGAGAGTACTGTAAAGCACTGTATATATTGCTATTGCTATTCTGGATCAAACTGCTAAAGTTGAGAGACCAAGTTACAAGAACTATGATTATTGCAAGAAGTTTGCAGTAATGCTACTGTTGGAATTCATTCAAGCATTGGGGTTTTCTGCTTTAATTTCAAGCAGTATAGGGGAGTTTAAAAGGACATTTCCACCCAGAAAAATAAAGTCTACTTGCAAATTCAAGGGATTTAAAATTTCAGGTTTTCTTGAGTGGGTTTGATTTTTAGGTAGGTTTCAATCATTTCAGGCATGGCTATAAAACTGAAGCTTTCAATTCTATTGACTATAGCCTCCTCTTAGACAGGTTATTTGAGCTGGGATGTAGTAACACTGTGCTATTGTGGTCTACGCCTACTTGAATGTCCAACTAGTGCTGGGAAATTACCATTCTGCATCATCACAATTGGACTGTATAGTTCCTCAGGGCTCCATTTTAGCTGCTAATATTTAACATCTACATGAAACCATTAGAATAGATCATCCATTGAGATTGAGATGCCATCAATATATGGAGATACCCATGTCCACCTCTCCTTTTCCTCTAGGAAAATTGCTTGGACAGGGAAGAGGAGTGGATGAGAGTCAATGAACTAAGACCCAATCTAGGCGAGATTTGTTGATGGTGAATCTGTCCAGCTGGGTGGTACCCTGCCTGGCCTGGAGAGATCCACATTCATCCTAAAGGAGCATATTTGCAGTTTGGAGGTGATTCTTGACCTATCACTGTCAGAAGCCCCAGTGGACTCCCTTGAACAGTTTCTTTCAACAGCTTTGGCTGATTTATTAACTGTGATCTTTTCCAAACACCTCGCAATGCTCTGGTAACGTTTTGGTTGGATTATTGTACTGTATGTGGAGCTACTTTTAAAAACTATCTGGAAACTTCAGTTGGTTCAACATTAGAGTAGCTAGACTATGCACTGCGACTGGCTGATATGAATATATTTCATCATCTACCCTGACTATCAGTATATTTCTGGATCCAATGCAAAATAATGGCTTTGACCTTTAAAGACTTCAAGGCTTAGGATCTCATTATCTGAAGGAGCACTTTCTCTAGTATGTACCCAAATTGGACCTTAAGATTTTTTAAGGCCCTCCAGATCCTCCACCAAAAGAGGAAAAATGGTTTTCTACACGGGAAGGAAATTTCTGAGGCTGTTTGCCCAGGTAGACTCAACTGGCATTTACATTATTTCAGTAGCAAGTGAAGACCATTTTATTTTCACGGACTTTAAAAATATATTTTAATTATATTTTAACATATATTAATTCACATTGTTTCAAGACTGTTATGACCACCTTACTGCTACCTGGATTATATAGTGCATTTATGTAGCATTTAATTTGATTAGATATGTAGTAACTCAAATTGTATTATTTCCCTATTTTTGGTATAAAACACAGAGTTTCGACTATTGGGCATTTAAAAAATTAAATAAATAAATTACATATACACTGAATAAATTATACTCTTACACGTTACACCAGATTTGCTTCTAGAGCTTTCCCTCCACATCCTTTTCCAGTTTAGTGGTAGTTACATACATACATTATCTTCCCAAGCAATAAGTTATATTCAGATATACAAGGAAAAGAGTAATCAGAGGGAGAGACAGCCCAAGATTTTTTGGTCTTATGGCTAGATAAGATCCGGTATCAGCAACTCTTGGAATTACATATAACAACAACAAATATGCATTACCTTGACTAAGTGAGGTCTGACTAGTGTAATAACTGATGTATATCTTTCCAACACAGGAGGAAATCCTACTTCTAATTTAGCTTTGCAGTATCCTGAACGTTTGGATAATACGTCTGATTTTTTGCACCAAGGAACAAAGTTCTTGTATTCACTTACAACAGCCACCACATCATACATTTCTTGCATAGAATACCTAGTAAATAATGCAAAATCAAAAATACAACTATTAGAGATATGTAGTTAAAATATATATTTTATTTCTCTCTTTACTGTTCCAATCATTCTACAAACAAATATGCAATTTCAGCTAGCTTTCTCACACAAGGTTGTAGTTCAAGGACACAATCCTGCCTGTCATTCCAGTATTTAATTGCTCTGAAACTGTTCATACTTTTCCTCTGCACAAGTCTTAGTCCCAATGGATTTAGCAGAAGCCTATGTATACAGAAGCCTTTAAAAGAATCCTTACTTTAATCACACCTCCTCTCAACCTTGATTATTTCCTTATAACACAAGGATATTAAGGATTATTTATGGTATTTTATCTCCAAAAAATTAAACATATTGGATGGAAAGTGGAAAATAGAAGCTAGTAATCAAAATGTTTGCAAACTGAATATTGAAAATATTGAAAATTGAATAAATAAATAAACTGACTTCCTTGAAAAGGATAAAAATAAAAATGTACAATAGTTAAATAGTAGACCTTCTGTTGATTAAAGGGAATGGCAAACATTTGGGGCCACTCATTATTGTACATGGCCTTTGTTTTTATTCCCCAAAGTGATTAAAGAACCTTAAACCAATCTTCAGAGTACATTAAAATGAATTTGAGAGTTAAAGTATATAGTAAATAAACATTAACTTTTAGAACTGTATATGGTTTATTTCTTTCATAAGCCAATATGAGACTCTCAGGCAACATGTTGAAAGGAGTTACGGACTGCACCCTGACCTGCTACCAGAAGAGTGCATCAATAGTAGAGGTAGTCTGTGAGTTAAGACCATAGTAGAGGCTGCCCATTATGTTTGTAACATGTGATGTTCATAAAATAGATTGGTCATGTGACAACTGAGTTTATGAACTTCTTTGGAATAGTCATTAAGTGAATCAATGCTTTAACTATGCTTTTTGGCAAAACTTGTAAACACAGTTAAGTGACTATGGAACACTTGAAATAGTTGTAAATCTAGTCTAGTTGCAAAATACGTGAAGTGTGGTCATGTCAGTGTGAGGCAGAATTGTCAAAATTTCGAATCAGGTTTTAAATACTCCCAGGTAGGCTCATTGGAACTACTGTATTAAGTTCCTGTCCTGTTACCCCTAATGCAATATATTCATATACATCTCTGGAGGAAGCACGGTATGTTCTCCGACATCATATGATGGGGCTGCTTCAACATTGTTAACAAACTTACCCAAGATATATTGCTAATTGATTGTATGGAATAATATACTACACTATATATACTGCCATACTCTATCATTATTTCAAGAAAAAGACTATATCCCATTCATAAATAATTAACAATGATCTCAAACTAGAATTACATTGTAAGCAAAGAACTATAAATCCTATATTGGCTTTGGCAAATTTAGAGCTGCCCTAAAAATTATACTTTAATCCTGTTTATATATAGTAGGACCATAAACTGCTCAGGGTGGATTAACAACAGCATATATTTAAAAAAAACAAATTAAATAAAATTTAAGGAGTGCTTAAATGATTTCAAATTGAAGTGTGAAATTCAAGAATGAAATAGATAAGCATCAATTTTAACTATATAAACAATATGAGCAAAGGCAACTGAAATGAGAAAGACTGTTTTCATCAATGCAATCCATTAGTATCTACTTTTCTGTAATTGTGCACTGTACTTTTCTTATACAAACCCTATAATTCTTCTTTCTGAATATTCTTTCCTTTTGTTCACGAATGGTGCAGCAAAGTTGAAGTAAGTCCTTCTTGGAAAGGCACAATTTTTTGCTGGATTTTGTGGCGGTAGTGCTTTGCTCCTCAATATTTCCCAAGAAGTCAAATGCCTGGAACAATTTCAATATTTTCATCAGAACAAGCATCTGGTTAACACCGTAAAGATGAGCCAATGAAATGGGAAAACAAATAAGAGTAACACAAGGACAATCAGACTCAGGATTAGGTTAACTTTTTATGCCTTGGGCAAGCTAAATATATCTCAGTCATGAGAGAACCTGGCAACAGTACAATATAAAGGCTGTCCCTCTTAAAAGTTGGCTCTGAATCAATTTGAGGCCGCACACTACTTGGTTCATATATTTGAAAAGCAAGTTTCCTGTCAGGATAGCAAGCATCAAATATATTGAGCCTTTCTTCTATGGTTATAAAACACAACAAGCAGAAAGCTGAAATTTTTCATAAGACTATTATTTTTTCAGTGAGAACATAGGGTATACAGATACAGACTGTTAGAATGATAGCTGTGATATTTTTAAGGCCTTCTTCCTTTCAAATCTTCTCTGGCACTTACCAGCATATCCAGCAAGGCATGGATCTTCTATTATAAATATTTGATTCAGTTAACATTTTCTTCCACAGACATATACTTAATTGAAATAAATGTTACTTGTTTAGATTTAGCTACCTGTATATTTAAAGGTAGGTATGAAGGCATGAACAATTTCTTGCTAATGGTAATCTTAAAATGAAATACTATATCCACCCAAAAGTTCCGCTCCTGCACCAGCATTTCTAACAGGAGTTACTGTTATGTCTTTAAAACAGGAGTAGGCAACATTTCTTAGCTTGGGGCCTTGCCTTTGTGCCCTGCCAGGAAGGTACAGAAAGTCATAGTATTAAAAAAAAAACCCACCAAAAATAGTAATTGTTTTTACATTTAAGGAGGATATAATGATCAAATAGATGTTTTAAACCTTACTGAAATACAAAAAATAAAGGACTTTTTAAATGTTTTCCTGTATCTGGGGTTGTAACCAATTCACAAACCATAAGTTGCCAAGTCCTATTTTAAAAGTACTCTCCTAGAACGCTTTCATTCAAAAAGAAACTGCAGGAACCCTAGTCTTAAAAGCAAATCCGGATAGGCATGGGAAGGGCTGCAAAGAGAAAGGAAAACCAACCTTTCTTCTGTGCGCTGCTTGGAGTGTCCAAGCATGGGTTAACTTCTTGTCTGTAAGCCAGGGTCTGAGTAACAAATATCCGGCCAAGCCTCTTCCTCGGCCGCCAGTGAGCCAGTTTTTTTTACTCAGTCAAGCCAAGAGAGATGCAAAATGTATTTCTCTACTCAGTTTTGGACAACAGGCAAGACATTTCCATGGAGTTTCAAGGTTTACAGGATTTGATATTTGTATTTATCAGGAAAGGGAAGCCTCCCTGTCACGCTGCGGCTTGTATTGAGGCAGCTGGAAAAATGAGGTCTGCAATGGATTTAATATGCCTCCATATTGTGGAATTTGCCTGAACTATTTATGGCGTGCAGTAGTGTTTGTCCAAGGTTCTGGAGGGGACCCATTTCTGCTTGGAGTGTTGGCCAGCGTTGAGTAATGGTTCCCAGTCACACGGCCTTGTGACTGCAGCACTAATATTTGAATTGCCAGGAGTGCTTGTCCAGTAATCCAGTGAGGCTCTGGTGGCTTTGGACACGATTGGGACAAATCAGATGTGGGTCGGTCTTCCAATCCAAGGTGCTTTGGAATTGGATCAAATGTAAGCTGCATTATCGAGAGAGCTTGTCCGCGACTCCGGCAAGCCTTCGGTACCACTTGCCAGAGCCACCCAGTTGTGAGTTGGGTCTCCCGCTCATGTGGTCTCATCTCCATTGTATTAAGGGGTCATGGCATTAGGTTGAAAACCACTGTGATAAAGTTACCCCTGGGCAAAGTAAGCCTCAAAAAGTCCATCTTCAAATATCTACCTTGGTGGATGACTACAGTAGCATGGGCCACCGAGGAATCCATTGAGGACATATGCAGGGCAATAGCCTGGACAACTCCACCACCATTTATTCAGCATTATAACTTTGATTCCTTTGCTTCAGCAGAAGCTTTGTTTGGTAGGACAGTTCTACAGAGGATTCATTGCAGGAGTCCTGAATATTTCTTACTCAGTCCCTGGCTAACAGAGAAGAAGTTAACCCATGCTTATATGCTCCTGTAGCGCACATAGAAGGAACGTTCAGGTAAGACAATGTTCATTTTCACTTCTGTTGGAAGTTTGAAAGACTGGAATCTTTTAAAACTAAGAGTTTAATATATCCAATATTTAATCAGAGGTATATCATTTAAGATTGCTCCAGATAAGTCACTAGCAGCATTTCTAATTTCAACACAAAAATCAAATAATGAAAATTATACAACTTAAAATGACATTAAAATATTGTCTCTAACTTTTAACTAATAAATTTAAATTATCTCTTTAGTATTCCTCTTAATTGCCTACACTATTGTTTGGAAAATTGAACAAAAATAACACTGACCAGAATATCTGATAAACAAATTTGTCAGGCCAGTTTTCAAAGGAGGCCATTAATTTAAAAGTGGTTTCATTTTTGCGGTTATTGAAGTTGTGAAACACTTATTAACTAAATCAAAGGCTAAACTTTTATTTTCAATCACAAAAGTCTTGATCAATCTGAAATGTAACGTTAGAATCAAGAAGTCTTAAGAGAAGTTAAAAATGGACTTGACCTTCCTCAATTAGCAAACAGTTTTATGTAGGAGATTAAAGGATGTATTTCCTTGATCAAATATAAGCATAACTACTGGTATCTTTGAATCATACTACAATTAAGCATTCCAAAGAATAAAATTTATTTTTCTGCTTCTGAGGTTATTAATTATAATTCATAATTAAAAAGGAGGAAAATTTTGCACTAGAAAGAGGAATATATTTAGTAGGAAAGTTTACCCTAGCCTTCATCGTATCTCAAGTGTCAGTTTTGGAAAAAATAATGTCATCATATGATGATTGTATGACGTTATGTTTGTATCATGTTAATCTCTGAGGAACAGCTTTAAATAATATACAGATACATTAAAAATAGCAAGAACCATTTACATTTAACTGAAGATTAGTAATTCTAATGACTGAAAATGTAGGTTACTGTCTGATTTAAGAGGATGTTCAGGAAGAGATAATATCTCTACTGGAGAGGCCTACTATGCCCTTTTTAGGGCTGCTTGTTCATCTTTGATACCCATCTGGGATGGGGACAAGCAATAAACAAGAGTTTACATGCAGCTCATGGTTGTTATCCAAAAAAGAAAATACTAATTATAATCATAAATCTCATTTGTAGATATAAATATGATTCTAGGATAGGATTTTTTAAAAATACTGCAATTTAAAAGAGAATGTGAGTTATATAGTTTATTCATCTTCAATTCAGGCATGTGTTATCCCAATTATGATTGTAGTATTTTTAAACTTTGACTTTCATATACACTGCTCAAAAAAATAAAGGGAACACTTAAACAATACAATATAACTCTAAGTAAATCAAACTTCTGTGAAATCAACTGTCCACTTAGAAAGCAACACTGATTGATGATCAATTTCACATGCTATTGTGTACATTCAACTTTGTACAGACAAAGTATTCAATGAGAATATTTCATTCATTCAGATCTAGGATGTGTTATTTGAGTGTTCCCTTTATTTTTTTGAGCAATATATATATATATAAAATATTCAATTATGAATTACCGGAAACACAGGAAAAGTGAAGGTCATTACTGTCTTCACGTGTGCCAATACACACAACCGTAGAAGGGAGAAGAAAAACAATGAGCCGGGATGGCGCAACAGGTAGAGTGCTATACTGCAGACCACTGAAGCTGACTGTAGATCTGTAGGTCAGCGGTTCAAATCTCATCACCGGCTCAAGGTTGACTCAGCCTTCCATCCTTCCGAGGTGGGTAAAATGAGGACCCGGATTGTGGGGGCAATATGCTGGCTCTGTTAAAAAGTGCTATTGCTAACATGTTGTAAGCCGCCCTGAATCTAAGGAGAAGGGCGGCAAAAAAATTGAATAAATGAATGAGTGAGTGAATGAATGAATGAATGAATGAATAAATAAATAAATAAATAAATACAGATTTACTGAGACATAAGTTGCTAAGTAAAAATCAGAAAGTATGGTATATTCTAGAATCAGATATAAAATAACATTGTCAAAATATTATATTTTCCCATTCTAAATCATAAACTATGAATAACTGAAATATCAGTGTCTTTTAATTTTGGTACCATGCAAACAATAAAATTTTGTTCTTCAAGACAGCCACAATGTTCTCCAAACTTTGTGTTGAGATGAGAAATACCTAATGGATAGATTAATACATCATTTTATGAACAGATAAGATCTTAAGAATATTAGAGCATGCACGCCTTCATCAATCAAAACATAGGTGACATGACTAAGAAAATATCTTTACTTTGATAAAGACTTACAAATTAGCAAACTTTTCCCTATTTTATCAGAATAATCTGATATGGAAAGAATTGCTGCTTTATTTTGCTAAAGTATTCTTTATGTGTGATTTCTTTTAAGTTGCTAGATAGATTTTAGGACCTAGATGGACCATGGGGTCTTTTTCTGCCGTCAGTCTTCTATGTTTCTATGTTTCTATCCCCCAAAGTATTATGATTAACAAGAAAAGCAAGTGAGAAAGTGTGATTAAAACTTAATATTTTTCTTCAATTGTTAAAATTATTACCGTAATCATAACAATACTCCCAATTAAATTTTCATACTGAATTACACATTGTCAGATATATCAATGCAGGACATTACACAACATTTTCCCTGCCAACTGGCCCACCTAATACATACAACTGACAAGGAGCAAAATGACACTTAGCATATATGGAATAATTTACAGGAGGAAGAGTCAATAAGTATAACATCTGGAGCAACCATAAATTCAGCCATATATTGATTGTGTCCAATAGTCTATTAGAGTTATACCACATGAAGCCAGCTAAGAAAAGACATACAATACTGTACTTGTTTCTTCAATAAGAAAATTAAGAAATGCCTCATTCCCCATGCTATTCATTTAGGGATACATGGAGTCTAAAGATTATGCCAATATTCTCTCAATGCTAGTCTGGTTTACTGTTCCTAGCTACATATTAAATGGAAACAGCAAAATAGAACAGAACAGAATAACAAAAGAAAAAGGAAATTTAAGCAAGTCAAAGTTACACATAAGAGAAATTTAGAGATATAACTTTGGATACTCTTTTCCTAGTAATAAATATCCCAAAAATTCAATTTGATGTCATTCTCTTAATGGCTGTCTAGCTAACACACAGTTAAGTACCTTAGCCAAGGCAGTTATAATACAGCCTTTGCTTTGTTAAATAGAACACTTTTCAATATGAATTATTTATCTTTGACAGAAAGTATGCATTTTCTAATCTAATCTATTATCATTTTCAAGTCTGGGATTTGACTAGGTTTTTTTTTTAAATGTCTACAATTTCAGAAAAATATGAAGGTGTTAAATGTCTCCAAAGAGCAAGAGCTGAAGTACAATATTATGTATTTATTCTGCTTTAGAATAGATGGCACACAACAATATACAAGTGTAAGTCACCAGATAGCCAGGTACTTTCATAAGTAACTGGATTGAAAGAAGTAAAAAAGAAAAGAACTCTAAAAAAAAGTCACTTCACTCAGAGCAGCTCAAACTTAGAAAAACTTAAGGAAAAGGGCTTTTGCCTCTTATCAGTGAAATGGGCAAACTAAATTTAGCATGCAAATATATTAAAGTTCCTTTACAACATTTGTGAGACACGTGCACTACTAATAACACTACTAATAACACTACTAATGGACTGAAAATTAGACGACCACCCCATAAGAGCATTGACACTTTCGACAATTAATCGAGAAATTAAATAATCACAGGGATAAGAGGCGATCAATAGCCAACCTGTTCCATTGCAGAAGTGTTTTATTGTTAGTAGCTGGGGATCAACAATAATCTGTCACGGCAAACAACCGGCGTCTTTTGTCACTTCTATTTTACCCATCACCCATGACAATAAAAATGGCTATCAAAGTTAATAATATTAGATATAGGAGTGTGTGGGGTGTGTGAGAGAGGGCATCAAAAGCTCACCAGGGGCTCCCCAATAGCTGTGACTATGAAAGCGGGCAGGAACTCTTGACAGAGACGGGTGGGGAAAGGAAAAGTGAAGGCGACGGGAACCACCCCCGGCGCTCGTGACCAAGGAAAGGAGCCTCGGAAACCGCCGCCGCCGCCGCCAGATCCGTTTGGCCGCCCACTCAACCTATGGGACGCCCACCAAACTTTCCTGCTCGAGCAGAGAAAAGTGACGGCTGGGCGGGGGGTGCTTGGGGGGGGTGTCTCCAAGACAGCCTGAGCTCCCTCTCGCCGTACCTGAGGGCTACTCTACGCGAAGGAATTGCCAATCTCTCCAGAAGAGCCTTGCCGAGAGCCCGACTGCTCCGCGCCATACTCGACTTTCCGCGGCGCCTCCAGACGCCCTCACAGCCCCATCCTATTCTGGCTGCCTCGCCTCCTCAACGGCCTCCCAATACCTGTCCACACCTCCCTCCCAGACACGGAGCCAATTGCGCGCGAGAGTCGCCCAACGGCAGCCTATCGGCGCAGAGTTCCAGCCGAGCGTCAGCCTACGGATTTTCACCGCCCCCTTATAGACGCTCCTACGGTCTGCTCCTTACGCTCTTCCTTTCGCCCCCACAGCACGTGACTTACCGGACTCGCGCAGGCGGCAGAGTTCAGGGCGTCGGGGCCGCGCCCGATCACAAGACTCGCTCCCGGGGTTATACGAGGCCCTCGGGTTCGTTAATGTTAGAATTGGCGCGCGATTGGCTCTGCGGAGTGCCACTCGCTCGCCCTTTTAAGCGACGTAGCTTGAAATGCCAGTAATATTAGAAAGGCACGCAGAGAATGTCCTTGTTGTAGAATTTTTTATTGGCCCCAGTGTGATTGGACACACAACGAATTGGTTTTTGGCGTAGATTCTCTCGGTGTACATGAGAATAAAATATATTCATCACGAATAAAAAGAGACAACACAGTGATAATCCAGGTTATTAATAAACTATCAAATCGTACTAGGAAACACAAACTATAAATTAAAAGATACAAGCAGAATACAGTAGTTATAATCATAAATTGGAAGAGATAGATACTAGGAAAGAAGAGAATAATAGTAATACAGTCTTAGTAAATTATTTGACAGTATTGTGGGAATTAGTAGTTAAGCAGACAGTCTGTGTCTAGTTGTTCTGGTGTGCACTGCCCTATAGCATTGTTTTGAGGGTAGAAGTTGAAACAGTTTGTGTCCAGGATGTGAGGCGTCTAAATATTTTCACAACCCTCTTTGATTTGTACTGTTTTAGGTAGTGTGTATCTGTTACTTATAAAATAATAAAAAAAATGTTTTTTTTAAAAAACCTGATGTGTGCACTACACAGGTCCTCAGTGGAAGACAGGTTGACAGTAATTATTTTTTCTGCAGTTCTGATTATCCTGTGAACCCTGTGTTTTGTTTTATTTGGTTTCAGAGCCAAACGGGACAGTTATGGAGATGCAGGTGATAGACTCAATAATTCATCTGTAGAACTGAATCAGCAGCTCTTTGGGCAGTTTGAGCTTTCAGAGTTTACACAGAAAGAACGTTGTTTGTTGTGCTTTTTTGATGCTTTTGAGGTTGCACCACAAGGCTAGGTGTTCAACCTCCTGTCTGTATGCAGATTTATCGTTGCCCTGAATGAGACCACTCACTGTTGTATCA